>NC_061512.1:2429506-2533868 GCF_022539505.1 Lolium rigidum | reverse complement strand
CTCTCCGACGACGAGCCCCGGCCCTCTCCGACGACGAGCCCCTCCGCATCTCCCGGTCTGCACCCCTCTCACCTCTCCCCTCTCGATCTGTTCTTCTTCGTCAGTTCACAATATCGAATCTCTGTGATCCAATATGTGCTGTCCTAGGTGACGGCGGTGAGGCGCTGCGTCCGAGCAAGGGATCTGCTGTCCATCTCGCCTCGCCGACGACGAGCCCCTCGCCCTCTCCGGGACGAGCCCCGCGCCCTCTCCAGGACGAGCCCCTCCGCATCTCCCGGTCTGCACCCCTCTCATCTCTCCCCTCTCGATCCGTTCTTCTTCATCGGTTCACAAAATCGAATTGAGCTGCTTGTGCATTGCTTGAAAGTGGAGCTAGCTGTGCGGTTAGGTGTGTGCTAATTGCATCATTTTGTTCTTCCGCGAGATGGACGGACATTTGGATTACAACAAGAATTAGAAGGCTTTCCCCTGAACACACAAAGGGAGTGGCGAGTTTATGCGGTTGTTCGCTTGAATGCTGCCAATGTTGATCGAGTCTTGTGCCCATGTCGTAGGCTGTCTCAACCGGTGCACAAAACCTCTAGATGTAGTAGAGTCTCATTTGCTTCTTTTTGGGATGGCAAGCACTTATGACCGATGGGTCTTCCATGGAGAACCATTACATCCTGTACTGAAGGCTGGACATGGAGGACAAGGAGGTGCACTGAGGCGGACATGGACATGGAGGTGAACTCGAGGCTGGACATGGAGGTGAACCTGAGGCTGGACATGGAGGTGATGCCGGGGCACACCATGTTGGTGGAGGTGATGCAGAGGCACACTATTATGGTTTGCAAGAGGAAGATGGTTACGAAGATGATAGAATTCCTGATCTGCTTGCTGATTTGTACAACTCAGAACCGCAAGGTCTTTGGAAAGGACACTATATTTGCTTGAGTTGATAGAGGAAGCCAAGCGCGCAGCCGGCGATGGGGGTACAATGTCAAGGTTTTCACTCACGGTCAAGTTACTTCGGGCCAAGTCGTACTACCGGATTAGCAACGTTGCATTCAACGCGATACTCTTGATTTTGGCCTTGCAATACCCTAATAGCTCAATACCAAAGTCATACGAGGAGGCACTTAGCATAGTCGGCGAGGTTGGGACTTGGTTATGAGAGTATCCATGTGTGCCCGAATAAGCTGTGTATTGTTCGGAAGGATTATGCCAAGGAGAATAATTGCCCCAAGTGCAAAGCCTCCGGATGGAAAGATGCTGATGGTAGGAGAAAGATCCCGAGAGAAGGTGCTAAGGCACTTCCCATTGATTCCAAGGCTGCAAAGAATGTTTCTTTCAAAGGAGCAATCAAAGGAAGTACGGTGGCACAAGCTGAAGCGGCAAGACGTGGAGAATGATCTCGGTCATCCGGCGGACGGGGATGCATGGAAGGATTTTGACAATATTCATAAAGACTTTGCCGGCGATGCCGGGAACATAAGGCTTGGACTTGCCACGGATGGTTTTAATCCCTACGGGAATATGAGCAACTCCTACGGCATGTGGCCTGTATTCGTGGTGCCATACAACCTTCCGCCGTGGGCATGTATGGATCGAGTCCAACTTCATGCTTGCATTGCTAATCCCTGGTCCATCCTCTCCAGGGAAAAGATTTTGATGTCTTCATGGAGCCTTTGATGGAAGAGCTGCGGGAGCTGCGGAAAGGTGTTAAATCGTATGATGCCAATAGTCCGGACAAGTTTGATCTCCGTGCTTGCAATCTTATGGTGTATTCATGATTATCCGACCTTGCACACATTGTCGGGGAGGGCCACGGCTGGTTACCAGGCATGTGTGCGTTGTGACAAAGAGAATTGCTCCAAGAAATTAAGGAACAAAATCTGCTTTATTGGGCACCGCCGTTGGCTACCTCGGCACCATCCTTGGAGAAATAGCAAAGAATTCGATGGTGCTTCGAAAGCCGTGAGAAGCCGGCGGAATTCACTCCGAGAAGAGCTGAAGCAACGGCTTGATAGGGTTAGAGATGTGATACCGAGGCAAGCTTCGAAGAAAAGGAAACGTGAGGACGGTCGGTGTTGGAGCCGTAGATCATGTTTGTGGGACTTGCCATGCTTGGGAAGATCTAAAGCTGAGGCATAATCTCGATGTAATGCACATCGAGAAAAACATCTGTGACAATTTGCTTAGTACTTTCATGAACATACAAGGCAAGACCAAAGACACTGTGAATTCAAGGCTTGATTTGGAAGACATGGGCATAAGAGGTGACTTGCATTTGCGGCTGTTTCAGCTGACTCTTTTGAGATGCCACGGGCGTGGTATACAATGAGTAAACAAGAAAAAATTGCTTTTTGTGAATTCATAAAGGCTGTGAGGTTTCCCGGATGGGTACGCGTCTAACATATCCAAGTGTGTTGCTTCTTGATAAGTGCAAGCTTCAAGGGCTGAAGACCCATGGCTGTCATATATTGCTTCAAAGGATCTTACCGGCTGGCCTTCGAGGAACAATCCATGAAGACATATATGAAGCGGTTCTTGAACTTGGAAATTTCTTCGAGAGGCTTGTCTTTGCAAAACAACGAAGAGAGACGTTACGGACGGACTTGAAAAGGAAATCGTAGTTATTCTTTGCAAACTTGAGAAGATCTTCCCCCATCTTTCTTCGACGTGATGGTGCATTTGGCCATCCATTTACCAAAAGAGGCAAGGCTTAGAGGCCCGGTGCATTACGGTTGGATGTACCCGGTCGAAAGAAGGTTGCTAACATTGAAGCGTTATGTCCGGAACAATGCCGGGCCGGAGGGATCGATTGCCGAAGCATATATTGTTGATGAGTGCACGACATTTTGCTCGAGATACTTCGACGATGTTGAAACAAGATTCAACCGTCCAAGCAGAAATCCGGAGCGGGATGATTCACATATTGGTGATGTGTACGTTTTCAAACACGGTGTGAAATTTATTGGAGCCTCTCAATATGTGTTTGTTGGTGAGGACTATGACAACATCGTGTGGTATGTGCTCCGAAGTTGCCCTGAGGTTGATCCATACATCGAGTACGTTTCTCTTCATCCCCTTATATAGATAGGTTATTGCAGCCTCTCCAAATAATAATTAGGATCTATTTTCTGTTGCCATTCCAGCTTTGTGCAAACAAGAGTTGAACCAACAAGGTGGTCGGATCAATGTTGATAGATGGCTTGCCAAGAACTTTGCTAGATGGTTTCATACTCATGTGAGATCTTTAGCTGGTTTATTTACGAAGATTGGAAAAGTTCATGATATAATTTTGCTTGTGTGTGTTACTCACCCCGGTTGATTTTATGCAGATTGGAAAAATGCGAAATGATGTACGTCCTGATCTCTATGCTTTGGCGTGCAAACCAGATTTTAGAGTGAGACTATATTCGGCATGTGTTGTTGACAGTGTTCGGTACCATACTGTTGACCGCGAGAAGAACAGGAAGACACAAAATAGTGGAATCGTTTACGAGGAGATCATGATGGCAACGGCATTGACTTCTTTGGTCAGCTCAAATCCATCATCGGATTGCAATACAACTCCAGCGGTGGCGTCCATCGGTCGGTTGTCCTCTTCCGGTGTGACTGGTTTGACCTTGGTGGTAGGAAACCCGGGCTCGACGATGATGGACACTTCAAGAGTGTTAACACGAGAAAAGTTTTGGTACAAGGCCGATCCTTTCCTTCGACATCACAAGCAACCAAGGTCTTCTATGTGCCGGACACCAAGTTGAAAGGAAAATGGCAAGTTGTGCAGAAATTTCACCATAGACATCTATGGAGTGTAAAAGAAAATGAACGAGGGACCCGGTGTTCTGTACTATCATATCAAGATGAAGATTCCGAGTCAAGTTCCTGTGCAAGAAAAAGAAGGCACTTGCACGGAGTAGGACGAGAAGTGACCAGGAACGTGTGCTACTTGAAAAAGTCATTGTGGACAAAGCGAAGAAACATAGCAAAGAGGTTGTGCCCGAAGAAATCGAGGAGGTTGATCGGACAATGTACCAATATTGCAGCGATGAGGATGATGATGATGATGATGGAGGAAATAGGACTAGGAAGCGTCAAGTTTTCGAAGAAGATGAGTAGCGAGTGTTCCCGGAATTTGTGTTCCCGGAAGATGAAGGAAATAGGACTATTTGTTCCCAGAATTTGTGTTGAATATGTCAGCTATTTGTTCCCGGAATTTATGTTGAATATGTCGGCTATTTGTTCCCAGAATATGTCGGCTATTTGTTCCCGAATTTGTGCCCAATTTTTATGTTCAATATTCCCAGAATTTATGTTGAATATGTCAGCTATTTGTTCCCAGAATTTGTGCCCAATTTTTGGGGACTCCATGCCCAATTTTTAGGGGAATCCATGCCCAATTTTTTCAATACATGGCTGACGCCGGCGACCATATATGGGCGGCGCCGCCGTGCATGGCTGACGCCGGCGACCATATATGGGCGGCGCCGCCGTGCAAAAGTAGCTGCTACACATTTTCAACGGAACTCATTTTCAACGAACACATTTTCAAGCGAACAGAATTGCACACATACATAGACATGGTTCAAATTCAGGAACTAAACATTGTGGCACGAACGGACAAATGGTTGGAATTACAACACAATAACTCTAGCATATACTCTAGCTTCTTCTCCTCCGACCAACGGATCATCGAATTCACCCTAATTTCAGTTCCTACACATCACCCGGGTACAACGAGATGACAAAAGCTACGGATAGCACCCAAACCATGAAGCCTCCCATTTTCTTTGGTTCGGGGTTGCTTCTGTTTCCTTGCGGCAAGCGAGAAACTTTTCTTCCTGGAGCCTCTCAATTTCTACACGGAGCCTCTCAATTTCTTCATCTCGATCCCAAACGAGCATCACGCGAGATCACGAACTAACTCTTTGTGACGTGCATCCGGCGGATCATCAATCCACTTAAACACTTTACACCCTATTCCACCAGCAATCGACGAGATGAAGAACAAAAGAGGATAAGTAAGCCATAGTAGAAAAGAAACTTCGAGAAGACGGCGGGCGAAATTCGAGAATGGGGGCGGGGGCGTGCTCGAAGACTAACCGAGCGAATTTTGCGGTTCCGGTATCTTCTCCCGAGATTCGGATCACTCCAAGAAATCCATTGCGGCATCTTCTCGCCACGGTCACATACGTCGGCGGGCTCATAATCGAATGGCCGCTGCCGATACGGGATGGGCGTGCCCGGCCGCCGGCGGCGACGCGACGACGCTCCGACCTAGAAGAACTGCCCGAGCGAGCTGGGAGGCTGCGCCGCCATGCAACGGATGCACCTGGTCGGAGGGATTTTGGTCGGAGGAGGAACCCTAGCTAGATGCACCTGGTCGGAGGGATTTTGGTCGAGGTGGAGGGATTTTTAAGACAAGCTGATTAGTCTATCATGTCTATATACATGGATAACCATACTTGTGTCAACAACACTATTGTAGCAAAGCGGTAGGGAGTGGTAGTGCGGCAGCGCAGGTCGAGGTTCGAGTCCCCGCAAGCGCAATTTTTGCCGATTATTTCCATCGGGAGCCACTCCAACCCCGGATGGGCCGTCGGGCCAGCAATTCAACCCCGGATGGGCCGTCGGGCCAGCAATTCCAACCCCGGATGGGCCGCCGTGGGGTAGGCCGGCGGCCCGACAGCCTAGTAGAGGACAGCCCAAAAGAGGAGGATATCACCGGCAGCCCATTAAAATGGTGGACGGCACGGAGAGAAAAAAATAACAAGACGCCTTTGTCCCACAAGTATCGGTTGGTCCTACATGTCGGTTAGTTCAACCCAGTTGCTTCCAGTGACACGTGTGAGGCGCGTGGGACCCGAAAAGGGACACATAGGCAAAATGGATGACATGGCAGCCAAACACATACCACTGTATTGAGCCAAATGCCAATGACGCTATTGATTTGTCGCAATCGGCATTGGAAAAACGTCGTAGGCCACTTAATTTTGCTAATGACGTTTTGACCTAAATTGCCAATGACGTTTTTGCCCAATAACGTCACGATTTTCTAGGGTTTTGCCCCCCCGGAGTGGCCAAGGACGGTCAAAGCTAGGAACGTCATAAACCTATGACATTTTGATTTCCAGTCATAAAAAAAACGTCATATTATGGCACATTTCTTGTAGTGTCACTATACTTATCATGTCATGTATGTGCATTGTTATGCCCTCTCTATTTGTCAATTTCCCGACTGTAATTTGTTCACCCAACATGCTTTTATCTTATGGGAGAGACACCTCTAGTGAACTGTGGACCCCGGTCCATTCTTTAATCTTGAAATACAAATCTGTCTGCAATACTTGTTTTACTCGTTTTCTCTCGCAAACAATCATCTTCCACACAATACGGTTAATCCTTTGTTACGAGCAAGCCGGTGAGATCGACAACCTCACTGTTTCGTTGGGGCAAAGTACTTTGGTTGTGTTGTGCGGGTTCCACGTTGGCGCCGGAATCTCGGTGTTGCGCCGCACTACATCCCGCCGCCATCAACCTTCAACGTGCTTCTTGACTCCTACTGGTCCGATTAAACCTTGGTTTCTTACTGAGGGAAACTTGCCGCTGTGCGCATCACACCTTCCTCTTGGGGTTCCCAACGGACGCGTGTCGAACGAAAAGACAATACGTCAACCACGCGCATCAGGTTTTATAGGAGGTTTATTAAAGACTTCTCTAAGATTTCAAAGCCTCTTACTAATCTTCTTCAAAAAGATGTACCTTTTGTTTTTGATGATGATTGTAAGGAAGCTTTTGAAACTCTAAAGAAAGCCTTAACAACTGCCCCTATAGTTGAACCTCCTGATTGGAACTTACCATTTGAAATTATGTGTGATGCTAGTGATTTTGTTGTAGGCGCTGTTCTTGGACAGCGAGTAGATAAAAAACTGAATGTTATTCATTATGCTAGTAAAACTCTTGATGCTTGCTCAAAGAAATTATGCTACTACGAAAAAGAATTGTTAGCTGTAGTCTTTGCTTGTGATAAGTTTAGATCTTATATTGTTGATTCAAAAGTTACGATTCATACTGATCATGCTGCAATTAGATACCTTATGACAAAGAAAGATGCTAAGCAGAGGCTTATTAGATGGGTACTTCTTTTGCAAGAATTTGATTTACATATTGTAGATAGGAAAGGTGTTGATAATCCTGTTGCTGATAATTTGTCTAGATTGGAAAATATTGCTTATGATCCTGTTCCTGTTAATGATAGTTTTCCAAATGAACATTTGGCTGTAATAAAGGTGAGCTCGCGAGACAGTCCTTGGTATGCTGATTATGCTAACTTTATTGTTTCCAAGTACTTGCCTCCAACCTTTTCAGCTCAGCAAAGAAGTAAATTCTTTTATGACTTGAGGCATTATTTTTGGGATGACCCACACTTATATAAAGAAGGAGTGGATGGTATTCTGCGAAGATGTGTTCCCGAATATGAACAACAAGAGATATTGAGTAAATGTCATGGTAGTGCTTATGGAGGACATCACGCCGGAGATAGAACCGCGCAAAAGGTTCTACAATCAGGTTTTTATTGGCCAACTCTCTTCAAAGATGCAAGGAAGTTTATTTTATCTTGTGATGAATGTCAAAGGGTTGGTAATATCTCCAGACGAAATGAAATGCCTATGAATTATACTCTTGTTATTGAACCGTTTGATTGTTGGGGATTTGACTTCATGGGACCTTTTCCCTCTTCAGAAGGTAACACTCATATACTTGTTGCTTATGATTATGTTACTAAATGGGTGGAAGCCATACCTACAAAAAGTGCTGATGGTGAGACCTCTTTAAGAATGCTTTTAGACATTATTTTTCCTAGATTTGGAGTTCCTAGATATATTATGACAGATGGAGGTTCTCATTTTATTCATGGTGGTTTTAGAAAAACTCTTGCTAAATATGGTATTAATCATAGAATTGCTTCCGCTTATCATCCTCAAACTAGTGGGCAAGTAGAACTATCAAATAGAGAGATTAAATCTATCTTGCAAAAGGCTGTTAATAAAACTAGAAAGAATTGGGCTAGTAAATTGAAGGAAGCACTATGGGCTTATAGAACTGCTTATAAAAACCCCATGGGAATGTCACCTTATAAAATGGTTTATGGAAAAGCTTGTCATTTACCTTTAGAACTAGAGCACAAAGCTTATTGGGCTGTTAGAGAACTAAATAAAGATCCTAAACTAGCCGGTAATAAGAGGTTGCTGCAATTAAGTTCTTTAGACGAATGGAGAAGTGAAGCTTATGAAAATGCTAAACTCTTTAAAGAGAAAGTTAAGAAATGGCATGATAGAAGGATTATCAAAAGAGAGTTTAATATTGGGGATAAAGTCCTATTGTATCGGTCTCGTCTCGGATTCTTTGCGAGGAAATTACTCTCGAAATGGGAAGGACCATATGTTGTTGAGGAGGTGTATCGTTCGGGAGCAATTAAAATTAGTTCTCTCCAAGGCAATGCCACGCAAGTGGTGAATGGACAAAGACTCAAGCATTATATCTCAGGTGATTCTTATAATGTAGATGTTGATGTTATTCGAGTGGAAACACCGGAGGCTTTCATCAAAGGTCAAATTGACAGTCCGCCAGAACTCGACTTTGAATAGGTAACAGTTCTGGTAAGAAAAAGTTCGCGATTTACTTTCCGAACAATGTTTTTGCTGTTTTTAGAAAATATGAAAAATTACGAGATCGAAACGGAGTGGAGGAGACGCACGAGGGCGTGCCCCCATAGGCCGGCGCGGGCCCCAGCCTGGCCGCGCCGCCCTATGAGGACACCGCCTCGTCGCCCCTCTCCGACTCTGGTTCGACCTGGTACTTTCCGTTTGTTGTGAATTTTTTTTCTATATAATCCCCCGGACCCCTGGAGGTCCGTATATCGTTTTCTCGACGTATTTTGTTTTGAGCTGTTTCTGCCAGGATCTATTTTCAATCTAGGAGCACCATGGTCTCCAACAACAAGGACAAGGAGCCTTCGGAGGAAGGTATCCAAGACCCCGAGTCGAAGAAGTTCCGCGAGTACGCCCGCGCACCACCATTGCAAGCATCGGAGTGGTGTCAAACCCGTTCAACGCCAAGAGGAGTGCACGGATTAGCACCGGAGGAGGAGTTCCACGTCATTACCTAGCTCCAAAGACATCTTCTTCAGGCACTTACCATCCCTTCCGCAATCTAATCTACAATAATCAAATTGAAAGGACTCCCAAGGCAGCATTGCCTAGCAATTGGGATATAGATCGTTCTAACACCTGCAGGAAGGACGAAGCCTCGAAGCTGAAGGGTGGGGAAATAACTCCAAGAATTGGGACTCGCCGTTTGATATACTTCTTAATCGCGTCGAGCACAATTCAGAGATCATCCGCAACCTCATGTACAAGATTGATGAGCTTCAGGAGCTTGTGGAGAAGCTTGTCGGGAATTCATCACCGCCACCGCCAAAGGAGTAATTCATCATCGGTATTGGCATCCCCTTGGTTTGTTCCAAGCTTGGGGGAGTGCCGCGGTATCACATCATCACTACCTTTTACTTTTTACTATCAAGTAGTGTCATATCATGAGTAGGGAAGTTATAATATAAGATGGGTTGCAGTGTGGAAGTATCTCTCCTTTAGTTTGTCTATGTATCCCTTGGTGTGAGTTATTGTTAAGAAATATTAATGAGAAGTCTTATCATTTACATATTGCACACCTTATTTTAGTTTGCAATTTCTATTATATGATTGATCTTGATTTTAGTATTGGTACCACTTTGGGAGCATTGAGTAAATCTATTTGGTTTTGGCAAACTTAGCATTGGTCAATAGCAACAACACCTTGAGGCTTAAGTAAAAAGAGAAATACATATAGTTGTTTCATTGTCTTCCTTTCTTGTTAGCTCATAGTTTATTATTCCGAAGTTAAAATTGTTTGTGCTTACAAGAAAGATGCATGATTATGTCTATCACATTTATATTCGTTTGTTTCCCTCAACTTTTGTGCTTGCTAATTAACCTTGCTAGGCAAAGACCTGTACTGAGAGGGAATGCTTCTCGTGCATCCAAACCTCAACCCAAACCCATGCCATTTGTGTCCACCATATCTACCTACTACATGGTATTTCCTGCCATTCCAAGTAAATACTTCATGTGCTACCTTTAAACAATTCAAAATTTATTACTTCTTATTTGTGTCAATGTTTTATAGCTCATGAGGAAGTATGTGGTGTTTTATCTTTCAGTCTTGTTAGGCAGCTTCCACTAATGGACTAGTGGCTTCATCCACTTATCCTTTAATTTTGCAAAAAGAGCTGGCAACGGGGTTCCCAGCCCCAATTAATCAACTTTCATTAATAATTCTCTTCACATGTTTTGCTCTGATTCATCAGTAAGCAACTTAGTTTTGCAATAGACACTCCTCCATGGTATGAGATTGTTGGAAGGCACCCGAGGATTCGGTTATCCATGGCTTGTGTAAGCAAAGGTTGGGGGGAGTGTCATCCTTAAATAAACTAAAGTACATGTGTAAACAAAAGAGAAGAGGGATGATCTACCTTGCTGGTAGAGATAACGTCCTTCATGGGAGCCGCTCTTTGGAGGTCCGTTTGGCAAGGGGGTTAGAGTACCCGCTACCGATCGTTGACAACAACAAACACCTCTCAAAATATTACTTTCATTCTCTTTATGTGATTTCAAAATTGAAAAAGCTCTAGCACATGATTTAATCCCTGCTTCCCTCTGCGAAGGGCCTGTCTTTTACCTTATGTTGAGTCAGTAAACCTATTTCCCTCTATCTCAAGCAAGCATTTGAGTTGTTGTGATCAAACCATTATATTGTGATTTGCTTTATCATGTCTTTTACTCTTCCTTGTTTAGTACAAGTTTTATCTGAATGAATATAGCTTTGAAAGTTATTAATGATTACTATGATTGAGTATGCAAGTTTACCATAGGCTTTAATATGAAAGCGCTGCTCAATAGATAAGTATAATCTGTTAACTGTTCTCTGACCAAGAACAAAGTTTGCCATCACCAATTATGATTTCTTATGCACCCTTATTTGTGATTACCTTATACTTGTTTCAAGTTGAGTTATATGAGGAAGTTGTTTACTAGAATGTCTTGTGTGAATGAATATGATGCTTCTTGTCCGTATATGATTTATCGACTCTTCACTCCATAAACATGTGGTCCTGTTTACCGAGTTCAGTTTCACTTGGGGACAAGCGAAGTCTAAGCTTGGGGGGAGTTGATACGTCCAATTTGCATCACTATTTTATATCATAATTTGTTGTTATTCATTGATATATTTCATATTTGGAGATAATACTTATGTTATTTCATCTATTTTGCATGTTTCATGATTATTGGAGGATCGCGCACCAGAGCCAGGATTCTGCTGGAAAAAGCACCGTCGGAACGCAATATTTCGGAAGATCAACAATTGACGGGAATTATACGAAAAATCCTATTTTTCTAGATGACGAAGGGAGCCAGAAGGGGGAGCTGAGGAGGGCCGCCATGGGCCCCCCTCACAGGCCGGCGCGGGCCCTGCCCTGGCCGCGACGCCCTGTGAGGAGGGGGCCCACAACCCCCTCTCGCCTCCTTTTCTTCGCGTATGCCTTCGTCCCGAAAACCTAAGCTCCAGGGGTAAGTCGTGAAGAGTCATAGCCGCCTCTGCGGGGCGGAGAACACCAGAGAGAAAAGAGCTCTCCGGCAGGCTGAGATCTGCCGGGGAAATTCCCTCCCGGAGGGGGAAATCGACGCCATCGTCACCGTCATCGAGCTGGACATCATCTCCATCACCATCACCATCATCTTCATCATCATCACCGCCATCTCCACCGCTGCACCTCGTCACCGCTGTAACAATTTGGGTTCGATCTTGATTGTTTGATAGGGGAAACTCTCCCGGTGTTGATTTCTACTTGTTATTGATGCTATTGAGTGAAACCGTTGAACCAAGGTTTATGTTCAGATTGTTATTCATCATCATATCACCTCTGATCATGTTCCGTATGATGTCTCGTGAGTAGTTCGTTTAGTTCTTGAGGACATGGGTGAAGTCTAAATGTTAGTAGTGAAGTATGGTTGAGTAATATTCAATGTTATGATATTTAAGTTGTGGTGTTATTCTTCTAGTGGTGTCGTGTGAACGTCGACTACACGACACTTCACCTTTATGGGCCTAGGGGAATGCATCTTGTACTCGTTTGCCAATTGCGGGGTTGCCGGAGTGACAGAAACCTGAGCCCCCGTTGGTATATCGATGCAGGAGGGATAGCGGGATCTCAGAGTTTAAGGCTGTGGTTAGATTTATCTTAATTACTTTCTTGTAGTTGCGGATGCTTGCAAGGGGTATAATCACAAGTATGTATTAGTCCTAGGAAGGGCGGTACATTAGCATAGGTTCACCCACACAACACTTATCAAAACAATGAAGATTAATTAGCCGTATGTAGCGAAAGCACTAGACTAAAATCCCGTGTGTCCTCGAGAACGTTTGGTCATTATAAGTAAACAAACCGGCTTGTCCTTTGTGCTAAAAAGGATTGGGCCACTCGCTGCAATTATTACTCTCGCACTTTACTTACTCGTACTTTATTCATCTGTGACATCAAAACCCCCTGAATACTTGTCTGTGAGCATTTACAGCGAATCCTTCATTGAAACTGCTTGTCAACACCTTCTGCTCCTCGTTGGGATCGACATTGTTACTTATCGAAGATACTACGATACACCCCCTATACTTGTGGGTCATCAAGCAGCATCAAGCCCGCCGCCGGCGGAGATCTCGCCAATCTGTTCGGCGGGATGTCTTTCGGGTAGTTCACGGATTCTGATCTGGACATCGACTCGGAAAGCATCGACAGCTTCAACTTCATCGACAGATCCACCTCTATTTGGGAGGTCTTCGCCGATTGTTACGACGGTGTCACCGACCCCGAAGATGAACATACAATGGCAACATACCATCAAGTCTACGTGATTGGTGAGCCAAGTCGTCAAGAGGATGAAACATCAGAGGCTTTCGATGATTTGGGAAATCCATACGTCGATCCCGCTGATCTCACGCGAGGTTTGGGCAGCAAGTATGTCGGGCCTACACCTCGCCAGAGATTGCAACTTTCACAAGCAGCTTGGGACAGAGCATCAAGAGCTTTGAATGGAATAGATCCGATGACCACCACGGCTACGGTGGAGGAGTTGGAAGCATATCAATATAGACTCGCGCGTGTTGGGCGAGAGTTGGAAAAACAAAGGGTGATACTCGAGCAGAGAAAAGATGCAGCTTCCGCGTCAAGTAGACGAAGAGCTGAGCAGAGTCGACAATCAGGAACTTCGGGAGATAACCATAGAGAAGCTCGTAGTAAAGGAAGATCTCGGCTGCAGCATATACCTGAGGGCGAGAGGGAATATCTGATCCAAAACCTCGACATGTCTTTCATGTCGATAGACACAAGAGGAAACATTATCCCCAAAACACCGGAAGTTGGATACATGGCGACTCAGGCCTTTATACTGGCATCCAGGCTACCTCCCAGAGATCCAAGAGAGAAGCATTATACAACATGGCTATGGCAGGAGTTGGAGCCATGGGAACAACGTTTGCAAGTACAAGTGCACCTCCCGAAGGTGCTCCAAGGCAAAATAGTCCACGGCCCGCTGTGATAGTACAAGATCCTCCAAGAACGGGTGGTGCGAGAGATACTACGACGCAAGCACGAGTCGATAGAGCACGAAGTTATTGTACATGTGCTACAGCGCGCGTGCCAGGAATTGCGGAGGACGTGTGTCTCCCACTTGCGTAACGTGTCAACGACGCAGAGTTTTGGACCCACATGTCAGCGAAGTGACAGGACTCGCACCTTTCCAATGTGAGGTTCGTGGCCTTCGTCAGCATTGACGTCATCACGAAAAAATTGCGACTGGTTTTTCTTTTAAAATAGCGACATGTGAAATTGATACAAGTAAAAGAAATCCGTGAGCCCTTGATCAAATACAAGTATCTGTTCAAGTGCTCGGGGGCTACTTTTTATCAGAAGTTTGATATGGAGTTGTTTCAAAGACGATAAAAAATATGAGCCTACAGCCAAGTATAAGTACTCGACTGTAGCGTCGGGGGCTACTCCCATCGGGAGCGCTAGTCACGTACCCGATAAAAATGGAAAATATGGAAAGTTGACAATATAGCGATAAAGGAAGCAAAAGGAGAGCCTACAACCCAGTACAAGCACTTGGCTGTAGCCTCGGGGGCTACTCCCATCGGGAACGCTGGCCGCGTACCCGATGAATTATAAGGAGTCAAATTGAATATATTCGAGTTAAAACTTAACTCTTTGTATACTCCCATCGGGAAGTCGAGATAGCAAGTCATCATATGACTCGAGTAAATATTCCATTCCAGTAGCCGAAAAAGGAACTCGACAATATATTCTCAGAACGCGTCCTTCGCGAATAAATCTCTGAATGTCGTAATACTTTACGAAGGTAAGATCCCGGGATCCGTCCTGCGTGGCGTGGTATCGCACATGAATGCGCTCTGCTACTTTTTTCCGTATCAACAGATGCGAAGAAAAATCCTAACGGACGCGTTAGGTACCCGATAAAATATGACTGGAGTTCGGCATATGGTGTCGGGGTCTTACCTAAGCGCCACATGTCGAATTACGCCAGTATACCGGGGTCGAGTCCAGGGACTTGACCTTGAAGTAGGTTTTTGCGGGATTGCCACGAGAGCAGTTAACTGGTACCTGATCCGTCAGATTAACCAGCCCCATCTACCATTATCCCTGTGCAATATATGATTATTTTATGAAAATTATTTAGTGACTCGAAGAAATCATGTGTTAATTTTAATGATGGAGATTTTACTCGATTCTCCGATTCAAGCAAAATCTCGGGGGCTACTGACATAGGCATCCCCAATGGGCCTGCCGAAATAGTTACCCGGGGTTTACTGAAGGCCCATGACCCGAAGAATACGAAGCCTGGAAGCCTAAACAGGATGTCGATATGGAAGATAGAGTTGTATTAGGAATAAATACTTGTAACTATACAGGACGAACTCAAAGAGTCTCCCGTTATCTGTAACTTGTACATCACGAAACCCTCGGCTCCACCTCCTATATAAGGGGGAGTCGAGGGAGAAAGAAAGGATCGATTCATTGTCAACACAACCCTAGCTTTTTAGCAGTCGGGTACTTTTCCGGCTGAAACCTTCGAGATCTACTTGCCCTCTACTTTCCACGAAACCCTAGTCTACAACTTGTAGGCATTGTCAAGTTAATACCTTGTCAGTGAGAGTGATTGATTTACTCACATAGTCTATGACTCCTCTATAAGTTGCCATCCAGTCCATTCCCAAAATAACGTCCAATCCTTGTGATTCTAAGATTACCAAATGGGTGAGGAATTTATAGGGGCCAATTTCTAAAATCAAACTTCAGCATCCTGAATTGACTATCATTTCTCCACCAGGGGAACTTACTTTAATTGTTTTCCATATTCTTTCAGTGGGTAGTCCATTTTTGTTCACAAAAGCTCTGGATATGAATGAATGCGATGCACCAGTATCAAATAAAACTAATGTTTTAAACGAGTTGAGTGGAAACATACCCATCACAGCATCAGGCTCGTTCAACACCTCCTCCACGTTGAGGTGATTTGCCTGTCCCTTCTGGAATGAATTGTTTTTGGCAACTTCATAATGCCTTTTCTCTGGGCATCTATCAGCATAGTGTCCTATCTTCTTACACTTGTAGCATGTGATAGTGGACATGTCCCTCTTGTCCTCTGATTTGTGACGGTGCTAACCGTTGTTCCCATTGTAGTGTCCATTGTTTCCATTGTGGTGACTATTGGAATGGTTTCCCTTGAATCCTCCATTGTGCCTATGACCATTGTAGTTGTTGCTATTCCCTTTACTGAATTGACCATAATGCTTGTGTGAGATGTGACTCCCACTTCCTTCAGATGAATGGTGATTCTTGTGGAATGGCTCACTGCGGTTCTTGCTATTGCTGAACTTCCTCTTGCGGTTCTCTTCCTTCTTGATGTTATTGTCCAAAGTGATGGCTTGATCAAGCAGGGACTGGTAGTTGGGTGCATAAGCTATAGACAATGGAATCTTCAGTTCACCTTTAAGTCCATTGAGGAACGTCTCCTTCCTCTTGATATCAGTGTCAATGTCTTCTGGGGCATACCTCGCCAAAGCACATAAGTCATCCATATACTCCCTCAGAGTCCGTCCTCCTTGCCTCAGACTACGGAATTCATCCTTCTTCAGATTCATAATGCCCGAGGAGATATGAGCAGTACGAAATCCCTCCTTGAAGGTTTCCCAGTCTAAGTCATCTATAGGATGGGTAAGTTGATAAGTATCCCACCACCTAGCAGCATGTCCTTCCAACAGATGTGCGGTGAACCTAATCTTCTTAGCCTCTGTACACTCGTAGGTGACTAAGTCCTTACTTATAGAACGAAGCCAATCATCAGCTACTATTGGTTCAGTAGCACTGGAGAACTTGGTTGGTCTGAGCCTCAGAAATCTAGCAAGCCCGTCCACTCGGGGTGGGGGTGGTGGAGGTGGTGGTGGTGGAGGTGGCGGTGGTGGATTGTTGTTATTGTTGTTGGCTGCTTGGATGAACTGGGTCATCATCTGCATGAGTTGTGCCTGAGTTTTCATCATCTGATGCAGTGCTTCCTGGGTTGGATCACATCTTGGTGGTATCTAGGGTTGTTTTAGCATAGATGAGAAACAAGATAGACAAATCTAGGAAACAAAAACTTCCTACCCATGCACAAACAAGTAACACAACCAAATAAAAACATTTAAAACCAGAATCCAAACTTAACTTAAACTTAACGAGGTTCAAAAATATGACTAGGATAGTTGGTACTGCCTTACATCAAATAGTAGGACAATACAAAAGAGTGTAACAGACTACATAAGATTTAAAGGGGTCATCTAACGTCTCTTGCCCGGTCAATAGCAAGCTAGTGGGTACGCCTCCTTGCTTGCTTTCCTCTTCTGGTTGTTCTCCTCATCAGTCGGCGCCTCCTGAGTAGCTGGACGAGGTGGCAGTGGTGGTATCTGTTTGACTAGATATGCGCACTGCGCCTGTAGTGCTAAGATTATCGCCTGCTGATCCAGGTTCTCATCATGTAGCTTTTCCTTGTCCTTCTTGAGTTGAACAACCTCTGCATCTAAATTTTCCCTCTTTCCGTCGAGCCATTCGACGAGCTTCTCCAGTTCATAATACTTCTTGTTGTTCTCCTGGAGGGTTTGCTTGGTCAAGTACAAATCACGCATCTCGATACGTAGGTGATGCTCCATCTTCTGGGCGTACCTCTCCATGTCCTCGAACGGGATCGCCGTCCACGTCAGTCCTCCGCGACTTCCTGCCGTCCTCAAGCAAAATCCCGTGGCGGTGCGCTGTCCGAAGAACTGGCAACCCAAATCCTCGTCGATGTCGTTATTGTACTTGTAGATGATGCGAGCTAATGCCTCCTGCCTTGCCATCACTACGCCATCTTCCCATTCTAGATACGTCTTCATGTAGACCACTGTGTCGGTAACAGGCTGAACAAGACGTCCCTCAATGGTGGTCTCGATCTCCTAGCACTCCATAGTGGGTACATCAGATATCACGGGCCTGCCTCGGAACATGGGTGGGCGTATACTCAATGACCTGCACACCAGGGACAGTGTGTCACTGAAAGGGGTGGCGTCCTCATGATAGGGAACCCAGAGCTTCGTGAAGGTGTCCATCTATATTTTGAAAAGATAAACAAGTTTAGAATAGAATTAAATAAACAGATAAGTGAAGAATTAAAATTTTCACAATTATATTTTAAACAAATTTTATCCTATGGTTTTTCGAATCCTAGGTTCTCGATCCTACAGGCAACACTATGCTCTGATACCATTTTGTAGCACCCTACATTTTAATAAAGGTAAGATACCTGTGTATAGTGCTATTCTCGGGATCACTGATAGCACACACATTTCAAATGTAATAATCATAGCAATAGTATCAAATCACTACATCGTAGATCCTCAGGAGATAAAATAAAGTCTTAGAAATTGCATAGTCACTTGGACTAGCTTAAATAAATAATTTAAAGCAAACACAATGGAATAAATCGTCAATGAGCCTCCATCATCTTCATGCGCCACAGGCAGACATGTTGGAATGTAGATTCGAGATCCTACCTAGTAATCTTCCTCAGACGAACCTACATGTTTGAATATGCAGCCCCACGAATGGAGGTCAGTACAATGATGTCTGGCAAATGACACTTATTTGGTGGCAATTTTGAAATGACTATCTACATGATATTTGGTTGGTGGAGTTATGGGCTGATTTGCACAAAGCCAATTTTATCCTATATTTTATTTAAACAAAACATTTTATAAAACTTGTAAAGTTATCATACAGTATCATGGTTCCATCTACCATGTACTTACATACAATTGCTACTCAAATTTTAACTCATTCGGAAAACAATGCTGAGATTCTTCCGTTCATTCCTTGCCTAGGAGCTCAATTTATCCATAACCGGCGACACGACTAAGATCTTAGGTTTAACTCTCGAGAGGTTGTGCACTTTCACCTTGCGATCCATTCTACCCAGAGAGAAGAATGAGACAAGACCTTTTAGAAGGAGAATTCAACCATACACGCTAGACCTGTTCCCATTTGGCCACATCTGAATGTCTGACAACAAGTTGAACCCTCACAACCTAATTAATCTTGGTAGAGCCCATAATACCATAAGGTTGCACTGGAAGCTATCTAAAACATGGATGACTTGGTAATCTCTTTGCTCCTGGGTGGCCAATCACAAGTGAACCCTCAGGTGATAACCACCACACCCCTGGTTAAGATCGCCAGGTATGGAGCCTGCTGGCGTGTAGTCGACACGTCCGTTGGGAACCCCAAGAGGAAGGTGTGATGCGCACAGCAGTAAGTTTTCCCTCAGTAAGAAACCAAGGTTATCGAACCAGTAGGAGTCAAGGAACACATGAAGGTTTTTGGTGGCGGAGTGTAGTGCGGCGCAACACCAGGGATTCCGGCGCCAACGTGGAACCTTCACAACACAATCACAATACTTTGCCCCAACTTAACAGTGAGGTTGTCAATCTCACCGGCTTGCTGTAAACAAAGGATTAAACGTATAGTGTGGAAGATGATGTTTGTTTGCGAAGAACAGTAACGAACGGAGTTTGCGATAGATTGTATTTCAGATGTAAAGAATGGACCGGGGTCCACAGTTCACTAGTGGTGTCTCTCCCATAAGATAAATGGCATGTTGGGTGAACAAATTACGGTTGGGCAATTGACAAATAGAGAGGGCATAACAATGCACATACATATCACGATGACTACTATGAGATTTAATCAGGGCATTACGACAAAGTACATAGACCGCTATCCAGCATGCATCTATGCCTAAAAAGTCCACCTTCAGGTTATCATCCGAACCCCTTCCGGCCAGTATTAAGTTGCAAACAAAAAACAATTGCATTAAGTATGGTGCGTAATGTAATCAACACAAATATCCTTAGACAAAGCATTGATGTTTTATCCCTAGTAGCAACAGCACATCCACAACCTTAGAACTTTACGTCACATCGTCTCAGATTCAATGGAGGCATGAACCCACTATCGAGCATAAATACTCCCTCTTGGAGTTACAAGTATCAACTTGGCCGAGCCTCTACTAGCAACGGAGAGCATGCAAGAACATAAACAACATATATGATAGATTGATAATCAACTTGACATAGTATTCCATATTCATCGGATCCCAACAAACACAACATGTAGCATTACAAATAGATGATCTTGATCATGATAGGCAGCTCACAAGATCTAACATGATAGCACAATGAGGAGAAGACAACCATCTAGCTACTGCTATGGACCCATAGTCCAGGGGTGAAATACTCACACATCAATCCGGAGGCGATCATGGTGATGAAGAGTCCTCCGGGAGATGATTCCCCTCTCCGGCAGGGTGCCGGAGGCGATCTCATGAATCCCCCGTGATGGGATTGGCGGCGGCGGCGTCTCTGGAAGGTTTTCCATATCGTGGCTCTCGATGCGGGGTTTTCGCGACGAAGGCTTTAAGTAGGCGGAAGGGCGGAGTCGGAAGAGGCACGGGGGCCCCACACCATAGGGCGGCGCGGGGCCCACCCTGGCCGCGCAGCCTTATGGTGTCGGCGCCCCGTGGCCCCACTTCGTATCTCCCCGGGTCTTCGGAAGCTTCATGGAAAAATAAGACCTCGGGCGTTGATTTCGTCAAATTCCGAGAATATTTCCTTTGTAGGATTTCTGAAACCAAAAACAGCGAGAAAACAAAAACTGGCTCTTCGGCATCTCGTCAATAGGTTAGTGCCTGGAAAATGCATAATAATGACATAAAGTGTGTATAAAACATGTGAGTATCATCATAAAAGTAGCATGGAACATAAGAAATTATAGATACGTTTGGGACGTATCAAGCATCCCCAAGCTTAGTTCCTACTCGCCCTCGAGTAGGTAAACGATAACAAGGATAATTTCTGAAGTGACATCCTAGCATAATCTTGATCAATACTATTGTAAAGCATATGAGATGAATGCAGCGATTCGAAGTAATGGTAAAGACAATGAATAAACAACTGAATCATATAGAAAAGACTTTTCATGAATAATACTTTCAAGACAAGCATCAATAAGACTTGCATAAGAGTTAACTCATAAAGAAATAAATTCTTAGAAAGCTTTGAAGCAACACAAAGGAAGATATAAGTTTCAGCGGTTGCTTTCAACTTCAACATGTTTATCTCATGGATAATTGTCAACACAAAGTAATATAACAAGTGCAATAGGTAAACATGTAAGAATCAATGCACACAGTTCACACAAGTGTTTGCTTATAAGATAGAAAGAAGTAGGTAAACTGACTCAACATAAAGTAAAAGATTGGCCCTTCGCAGAGGGAAGCATGGATTACTATTTTTGTGCTAGAGCTTTTCATTTTGAAAACATAGAAACAATTTTGTCAACGGTAGTAATAAATCATATGTGTTATGTATAAGACATCCTATAAGTTGCAAGCCTCATGCATAGATTACCAATAGTGCTCGCACCTTGTCCTAATTAGCTTGGATTTACATGGATTATCATTGCATAACATATGTTTCAACCAAGTGTCACAAAGGGGTACCTCTATTCCGCCTGTACAAAGGTCTAAGGAGAAAGTTCGCATTGGATTTCTCGCTTTTTGATTATTCTCAACTTAGACATCCATACCGGGACAACATAGACAACGAGATAATGGACTCCTCTTTAATGCATAAGCATTCAACAACGGATAATATTCTCATAAGAGATTGAGGATTAATTGTCCAAACTGAAACTTCCAGGCATGGATCATGGCTTTAGTTAGCGGCCCAATGTTCTTCTCTAACAATATGCATACTCAAACCATTTGATCATGATAAATCACCCTTACTTCAGACAAGACGAACATGCATAGCAACTCACATGATATTCAACAAAGGTGTAATAGTTGGTGGCGTCCCCAGAAACATGGTTACCGCTCAACAAGCAACTTATAAGAAATAAGATACATAGCTACATATTCTTCACCACAATAGTTTTTAAGGCTATTTTCCCATGAGCTATATATTGCAAAGACAAAGAATAGAATTTTTAAAGGTAGCACTCAAGTAATTTACTTTGGAATGGCAGAGAAATACCATGTAGTAGGTAGGTATGGTGGACACAAATGGCATAGTTTTTGGCTCAAGGATTTGGATGCACGAGAAGAATTCCTCTCAATACAAGGCTAGGCTAGCAAGGTTGTTTGAAGCAGACTCAAGTATAAAATGGTACAGCAAAACTTACATAAGAACATATTGCAAGCATTATAAGACTCTACGCTGTCTCCTTGTTGTTCAAACACCTTAACCAGAAAATATCTAGACTCTAGAGAAACCAATCATGCAAACCAAATTTTAACAAGCTCTATGTAGTTCTTCATTAATAGGTGCAAAGTACATGATGCAAGAGCTTAAACATGATCTATATGAGCACAAAAATTACCAAGTATCAAATTATTCAAGACATTATACCAATTTCCACATGAAGCATTTTCTGTTTCCAACCATATAACAATGAACGAAGCAGTTTCAACCTTCGCCATGAACATTAAGAATAAAGCTAAGAACACATGTGTTCATACGAAACAGCGGAGCGTGTCTCTCTCCCAAACAAGGAAAGCTAGGATCCGATTTTATTCAAACAAAAACAAAAACAAAAGCAAACAGACGCTCCAAGTAAAGCACATAAGATGTGACGGAATAAAAATATAGTTTCACTAGAGGTGACCTGATAAGTTGTCGATGAAGAAGGGATGCCTTGGGCATCCCCAAGCTTAGATGCTTGAGTCTTCTTAAAATATGCAGGGATGAACCACTGGGGCATCCCCAAGCTTAGACTTTTCACTCTTCTTGATCATATTGTATCATCCTCCTCTCTTGACCCTTGAAAACTTCCTCCACACCAAACTCAAAACAAACTCATTAGAGGGTTAGTGCATAATCGAAAATTCACATATTCAGAGGTGACATAATCATTCTTAACACTTCTGGACATTGCACAAAGCTACTGAAAGTTAATGGAACAAAGAAATCCATCAAACATAGCAAAACAGGCAATGTGAAATAAAAGGCAGAATCTGTCAAAACAGAACAGTCCGTAAAGACGAATTTTTCTGGGGCACTTAGCTTGCTCAGATGAAAATTCTCAAATTGAATGAAAGTTGCGTACATATCTGAGGATCACGCACGTAAATTGGCAGATTTTTCTAAATTTCCTACAGAAGGGGCTGCTCAATGTCGTGACAGTAAGAAATCTGTTTCTGCGCAGTAATCCAAATCTAGTATCATCTTTACTATCAAAGACTTTACTTGGCACAACAATGCAATACAATAAAGGTAAGGAGAGGTTGCTACAGTAGTAACAACTTCCAAGACTCAAATATAAAATAAAAGTGCAGAAGTAAAATAATGGGTTATCTCCCATAAGCGCTTTTCTTTAACGCCTTTCAGCTAGGCGCAGAAAGTGTGAATCAAGTATTATCGAGAGATGAAGCATCAACATCATAATTTGTTCTAATAATAGAATCATAAGGTAACTTCATTCTCTTTCTAGGGAAGTGTTCCATACCTTTCTTAAGAGGAAATTGATATTTAATATTACCTTCCTTCATATCAATGGTAGCACCAACAGTTCGAAGAAAAAGTCTTCCTAATATAATGGGACATGATGCATTGCATTCAATATCCAAAACAGCAAAATCAACGGGGACAAGGTTATTGTTAACCATAATGCGAACATTATCAATCCTCCCCAAAGGTTTCTTTATAGCATTATCAGCAAGATTAACATCCAAATAACTGTTTTTCAATGGTGGCAAGTCAAGCATATCATAAATTTTCTTAGGCATAACAGAAATACTTGCACCAAGATCACATAAAGCGTTACAATTAAAATCATTGACCTTCATCTTAATGATGGGCTCCCAACCATCTTCCAACTTCCTAGGAGTAGAGGTTTCAAGTTTTAGTTTCTCCTCTCTAGCTTTTATGAGAGCATTTGTAATATGTTTTGTAAAGGCCAAATTTATAGCACTAGCATTGGGACTTCTAGCAAGTTTTTGTAAGAACTTTATAACTTCAGAGATGTGACAATCATCAAAATCTAAACCATTATGATCTACAGCAATGGGATCATTGTCCCCAATATTTTGAAAAAATTCAGCAGTTTTATCACAAGCAGTTTTAGCAGTTTCAGCAGTTTCAGGCAATTTTGCATGCTTTGCACTAGGAGTAGAAACATTGCCAACACCAATTATTTTACCATTGATAGTTGGGGGTGTAGCAACATGTGAAACATCATCATTACTAGTGGTGGTAATAGTCCAAACTTTAGCTACATTATTCTCTTTAGCAAGTTTTTGGTTTTCTTCTCTTTCCCACCTAGCATGCAATTCAGCCATCAATCTAATATTTTCATTAATTCGAACTTGGATGGTGTTTGCTGTAGCAAATGACTTAATATCTTTATCTTCATTAGGCATAACTTTCAATTTTAAAAGGTCAACATCAGAGGCAAGACTATCAACCTTAGAAGCAAGAATATCAATTTTATCAAGCTTTGCTTCAACAGATTTGTTAAAAGCAGTTTGTGTACTAATAAATTCTTTAAGCATGGCTTCAAGACCAGGGGTACACTCCTATTATTGTTGTAAGAATTACCATAAGAATTACCATAACCATTACCATTAGTAGAAGGATATGGCCTATAGTTGTTACCAGAATTATTCCTATAAGCATTGTTGTTGAAATTATTACTTTTAATGAAGTTCACATCAACATGCTCTTCTTGAGCAACCAATGAAGCTAAAGGAACATTATTAGGATCAAAATTAGATCTACCATTCACAAGAATAGACATAATAGCATCAATCTTATCACTCAAGGAGGAGGTTTCTTCAACAGAATTTACCTTCTTACCTTGTGGAGCTCTTTCCGTGTGCCATTCGAGTAATTTATCATCATATCATCAAGAAGCTTTGTTGCCGCCTCCAAAGTGATGGACATAAAGGTACCTCCAGCGAGCTGAATCCAATAGGTTCCGCGAAGAAAAATTCAATCATGCATAGAAGGTTTGGATGATCATCCAAGTAGTTAGTCCATGGGTAGGGCAATTCTTCACCAAAGATTTCATTCTCTCCCATGCTTGAGCAACATGTTCATTATCCAATTGCTTAAAATTCATTATGCTACTTCTCAAAGATATAATTTTAGCGGGAGGATAATATCTACCAATGAAAGCATCCTTACATTTAGTCCATGAATCAATACTATTTTTAGGCAAAGATAGCAACCAATCTTTAGCTCTTCCTCTTAAGGAGAAAGGAAACAATTTTAATTTTATAATGTCACCATCTACATCCTTATACTTTTGCATTTCACAAAGTTCAACAAAATTATTAAGATGGGCAGCGAGCATCATCAGAACTAACACCCAGAAAATTGCTCTCTCATAACAAGATTTAGTAAAGCAGGTTTAATTTCAAAAAATTCTGTTGTAGTAGCAGGTGGAGCAATAGGTGTGCATAGGAAATCATTATTATTTGTGCTAGTGAAGTCACACAACTTAGTATTCTCTGGAGTATTCATTTTAACAGTAGTAAATAAAGAAAACTAAATAAAATAAATGCAAGTAACTAATTTTTTTGTGTTTTCATTATGGAGAACGCAAACAAGATAGTAAATAAAGTAAAACTAGCAACTAATTTTTTTTGTATTTTTGATATAAGAGCAAACAAAGCAGTAAATAAAATAAAGTAAAGCAAGACAAAAACAAAGTAAAGAGATTGGATGTGGGAGACTCCCCTTGCAGCGTGTCTTGATCTCCCTGGCAACGGCGCCGAGAAAAGTCTTGCTGGCGTGTAGTCGACACGTCCGTTGGGAACCCCAAGAGGAAGGTGTGATGCGCACAGCAGTAAGTTTTGCCTTAGTAAGAAACCAAGGTTATCGAACCAGTAGGAGTCAAGGAACACGTGAAGGTTGTTGGTGGCGGAGTGTAGTGCGGCGCAACACCAGAGATTCCGGCGCCAACGTGGAACCTGCACAACACAATCACAATACTTTGCCCCAACTTAACAGTGAGGTTGTCAATCTCACCGGCTTGCTGTAAACAAAGAATTAAACGTATAGTGTGGAAGATGATGTTTGTTTGCGAAGAACAGTAACGAACAGAGTTTACAGTAGATTGTATTTCAGATGTAAAGAATGGACCGGGGTCCAAAGTTCACTAGTGGTGTCTCTCCCATAAGATAAATGGCATGTTGGGTGAACAAATTACAGTTGGGCAATTGACAAATAGAGAGGGCATAACAATGCACATATATATCACGATGACTACTATGATATTTAATCGTGGCATTACGACAAAGTACATAGACCGCTATCCAGCATGCATCTATGCCTAAAAAGTCCACCTTCGAGGTTATCATCCGAACCCCTTCCGGTATTAAGTTGCAAACAACAGATAATTGCATTAAGTATGGTGCGTAATGTAATCAACACAAATATCCTTAGACAAAGCATTGATGTTTTATCCCTAGTGGCAACAAGCACATCCACAACCTTAGAACTTTCTGTCACTGTCCCAGATAAAATGGAGGCATGAACCCACTATCGAGCATAAATACTCCCTTTTGGAGTTACAAGTATCAAGTTGGCCAGAGCCTCTACTAGCAGCGGAGAGCATGCAAGAACATAAACAACATATATGATAGATTGATAATCAACTTGACATAGTATTCCATATTCATCGGATCCCAACAAACACAACATGTAGCATTACAAATAGATGATCTTGATCATGATAGGCAGCTCACAAGATCTAACATGATAGCACAATGAGGAGAAGACAACCATCTAGCTACTGCTATGGACCCATAGTCCAGGGGTGAAATACTCACACATCAATCCGGAGGCGATCATGGTGATGAAGAATCCTCTGGGAGATGATTCCCCTCTCCGGCAGGGTGCCGGAGGAGATCTCCTGGATCCCCCGAGATGGGATTGGCGGCGGCGTCTCTGGAAGGTTTTCCGTATCGTGGCTCTTGGTACTGGGGTTTTCGCGACGAAGGCTTTAAGTAGGCGGAAGGGCGGAGTCAGAGGAGGCACGGGGGCCCCACAGCACAGGGCGGCGCGGGGCCCATCCTGGCCGCGCCGCCTTATGGTGTTGGCGCCCCGTGGCCCCACTTCGTATCTCCCTCGGTCTTCTGGAAGCTTCGTGGAAAAATAAGACCCTGGGTGTTGATTTCGTCCAATTCCGAGAATATTTCCTTTGTAGGATTTCTGAAACCAAAAACAGCAGAAAACAGCAACTGGCTCTTCGGCATCTCATCAATAGGTTGGTGCCAATGATGCGTGTAGTTGACACGTCCGTTGGGAACCCCAAGAGGAAGGTGTGATGCGCACAGTAGCAAGTTTCCCTCAGTAAGAAACCAAGGTTTAATCGAACCAGTAGGAGTCAAGAAGCACGTTGAAGGTTGATGGCAGCGGAGTGTAGTGCGACGCAACACCAGGGATTCCGGCACCAACGTGGAACCTGCACAACACAATCACAGAACTTTGCCCCAACGTAACAGCGAGGTTGGCAATCTCACCGGCTTGCTGTAAACAAAGGATTAGATGTATAGTGTGGATAATGATGGTTGTTTGCGAAGAACAGTAAAGAACAATTGCAGTAGATTTTATTTCAGATGTAAAGAATAGGACCGGGGTCCACAGTTCACTAGCGGTGTCTCTCCCAAAAGATAGCAGATGTTGGGTGAACAAATTACAGTTGGGCAATTGACAAATAATGAAGGCATAACAATGCACATACATATATCATGATGAGTACTATGAGATTTAATCAGGGCATTACGACAAAGTACATAGACCGCTATCCAAGCATGCATCTATGCCTAAAAAGTCCACCTTCGAGGTTATCATCCGAACCCCTTCCGAGTATTAAGTTGTAAACAACGGACAATTGCATTAAGTATGGTGCGTAATGTAATCAACACAAATATCCTTAGACAAAGCATCGATGTTTTATCCCTAGTGGCAACAAGCACATCCACAACCTTAGAACTTTACGTCACTCGTCCCGCATTTAATGGAGGCATGAACCCACTATCGAGCATAAATACTCCCTCTTGGAGTCACAAGTATCAACTTGGCCGAGCCTCTACTAGCAACGGAGAGCATGCAAGAACATAAATAACATATATGATAGATTGATAATCAACTTGACATAGTATTCAATATTCATCGGATCCCAACAAACACAACATGAAGGATTACAAATAGATGATCTTGATCATGATAGCACAATGAGGAGAAGACAACCATCTAGCTACTGCTATGGACCCATAGTCCAGGGGTGAACTACTCACATATCGATCCAGAGGCGATCATGGCGATGAAGAGACCTCCGGGAGATGATTCCCCTCTCCGGCAGAGTGCCGGAGGCGATCTCTCGAATCCCCGAGATGGGATTGGCGGCGGCGGCGTCTCTGGAAGGTTTTCCGTATCGTGGCTCTTGGTACTGGGGGTTTCGCGACGGAGGCTTTAAGTAGGCGGAAGGGCGGAGTCGGGAGAGTCACGGGGGCCCCACACGCTAGGGCCGCGCGGGCCCCCCTTAGGCCGCGCCGCCCTAGTGTGGCGGCGCCCCGTGGCCCCACTTCGTCTCTCCTCCGGTCTTCTGGAAGCTTCGTGGAAAAATAGGCCCCTGGGCGTTGATTTCGTCCAATTCCGAGAATATTTCCTTACTAGGATTTCTGAAACCAAAAACAGCAGAAAACAGCAACTGGCTCTTTGGCATCTCGTCAATAGGTTAGTGCCGGAAAATGCATAAATATGACATATAATGTGTATAAAACATGTGAGTATCATCAATAAAGTAGCATGGAACATAAGAAATTATAGATACGTTTGAGACGTATCAAGCATCCCCAAGCTTAGTTCCTACTCGCCCTCGAGTAGGTAAACGATAACAAAGATAATTTCTGAAGTGACATGCTATCATAATCTTGATCATACTATTGTAAGCATATGAGATGAATGCAGCGATTTGAAGCAATGATGAAGATAATGAGTAAACAAATGAATCATATAGCAAAGACTTTTCATGAATAATACTTTCAAGACAAGCATCAATAAGACTTGCATAAGAGTTACTCATAAAGCAATAAATTCGAAGTAAAGGCATTGAAGCCACACAAAGGAAGATATAAGTTTCAGCAGTTGCTTTCAACTTCAACATATATATCTCATGGATAATTGTCAACACAACGTAATATAACAAATGCAATAAGTAAACATGTAAGAATCAATGCACACAGTTGATACAAGTGTTTGCTTCTAAGATAGAAGGAATAGGCAAACTGACTCAACAATAAAGTAGAAGATAGGCCCTTCGCAGAGGGAAGCATTGATTACTATATTTGTGCTAGAGCTTTTCATTTTGAAAACAAGAAACAATTTTGTCAACGGTAGTAATAAAGCATATGTGTTATGTATAAGATATCCTATAAGTTGCAAGCCTCATGCATAGTATACTAATAGTGCTCGCACCTTGTCCTAATTAGCTTGGATTAACACAGATTATCATTGCATAGCATATGTTTCAACCAAGTGTCACAAAGGGGTACCTCTATGCCGCCTGTACAAAGGTCTAAGGAGAAAGCTCGCATTGGATATCTCGCTTTTGATTATTCTCAACTTAGACATCCATACCGGGACAACATAGACAACAGATAATGTACTCCTCTTTAATGCATAAGCATTCAACAACAGTTAATATTCTCATAAGAGATTGAGGATTGATTGTCCAAAGCTGAAACTTCCACCATGAATCATGGCTTTAGTTAGCGGCCCAATGTTCTTCTCTAACAGTATGCATACTCAAACCATTTGATTGTGAGAACCGCCCTTACTTCGAGACAAGACGGACATGCATAGCAACTCACATGATATTCAACAAAGGTAAAAGAGTTGATGGCGTCCCCGAAACATGGTTACCGCTCAACAAGCAACTTATTAAGAAATAAGACACATAAGTACATATTCTTCACCACGATAGTTTTTAAGCTATTTGTCCCATGAGCTATATATTGCAAAGGCAAAGAATAGAAGTTTTAAAGGTAGCACTCAAGTAATTTACTTTGGAATGGCGGAGAAATACCATGTAGTAGGTAGGTATGGCGGACACAAATGGCATAGTGATTGGCTCAAGGATTTGGATGCACGAGAAGAATTCCTCTCAATACAAGGCTAGGCTAGCAAGGTTGTTTGAAGCAAAATCAAGTATAAAAGGTGCAGCAAAGCTCACATATGAACATATTGTAACTATTATAAGACTTTACATTGTCTCCTTGTTGTTCAAACACCTCAACCAGAAAATATCTAGACTCTAGAGATCAATCATGCAAACCAAATAAGCTCTATGTGGTTATTCATTAATGAGTACAAGGTACATGATGCAAGAGCTTAAACAAGATCAATATGAGCACAACAATTGCCAAGTATCACATTATTCAAGACAGTAAACCATTTACCACATGCGGCATTTTCCGTTTCCAACCATATAGCAATGAATGAAATAGTCCAACTTTCGCAATGAACATTAAAAATAAAGCTAAGAACATATGTGTTCATACGAAACAGCGGAGCGTGTCTCTCTCCCAAACAAAGAATGCTAGGATCTGATTTATTCAAACAAAAACAAAAACAAAAACAAACAGACGCTCCAAGTAAAGCACATAAGATGTGACGGAATAAAAATATAGTTTCACTAGAGGAACTCGATAAGTTGTCGATGAAGAAGGGATGTCTTGGGCATCCCCAAGCTTAGACGCTTGAGTCTTCTTAAAATATGCAGGGATGAACCACGGGGGCATCCCCAAGCTTTGACTTTTCACTCTTCTTGATCATATTGTATCATCCTCCTCTCTTGACCCTTGAAAACTTCCTCCACACCAAACTCGAAACAAACTCATTAGAGGGTCAGTGCATAATTCATATATTCAGAGGTGACATAATCATTCTTAACACTTCTGGACATTGCACAAAGCTACTAAAAGTTAATGGAACAAAGAAATCCATCAAACATAGCAAAACAGGCAATGCGAAATAAAAGGCAGAATCTGTCAAAACAGAACAGTTCGTAAAGACGAATTTTAAAGTGGCACCAGACTTGCTCAGATGAAAATGCCCAAATTTAATGAAAGTTGCGTACATATCTGAGGATCACGCACGTAAATTGGCCGATTTATTTGATTTTTCTACAGAGACTACTGCTCAAATTCGTGACAGCAAGAAATCTGTTCCTGCGCAGCAATCCAAATCTAGTATTGGCTTTACTATCAAAGACTTTAGTTGGCACAACAATGCAATAAAATAACGATAAGGAGAGGTTGCTACAGTAGTAAACAACTTCCAAGACTCAAATATAAAATAAAGTGCAGAAGTAAAATAATGGGTTGTCTCCCATAAGCGCTTTTCTTTAACGCCTTTCAGCTAGGCGCAAAAAGTGTGTATCAAGTATTGTCGAGAGATGAAGCATCAACATTACCTCGGGCATTACGCCTACCTTTCTTATTCTTTTTCTTACCCTTTGATTTAGGGAATACATGTCTACCTCCTAGTGTAGAGGTGAATTTTAGGGTGCCTTCTCCCACATCTATGACTGCTCCCAATAGTTTCAGCAGGGATCTTCCGAGTGTGATTTGTCCTGTTCCTACACATTCAATAACAAGATAATCAGTGGATATTGTTCTTCCAAGAATGGTTGTATGCACACCCTCGGCTATTCCCTTAGAAATTATAACAGAGTTATCAATAAGAATTATTCCTTCTCCCCCTTCAACAAGTCCCCAAAGTGTCAAAGATTCATAAATACTCTTAGGCATAAGGCAAAATTCAGACATAATATCACAATTGGCATGAAAAGTTTCACCACCTATAACAACTTTAATAGTAGGGTCCCATATTGAAGGTTCGGAGTTCACCAAAACTTGATCAAGACGGTTACGAACATACCTATAATTTTTTTCCAAGCAAGATGCACTTGTCTCAAGAGTGTTTAATCTATTATAGATGCTAATAAGAGCAGAATCAAAGTTATTAGCTGAACTATGTGATGCAACCAATTTTTTTATGGCATTAAAAGCTTGATCACCGTCGCAATGAAGGAAATCTCCTCCCACTACAGCATCCAAGGCATATCTATAGCGAATCATAAGCCCAAAATAAAAGTTACTAAGGAGCAAACTTAGAGTCATTTGAGGTTCAGACTTTACGATAAGAATCAAAAATTCGGACCAAGCATCTTTAAAACTCTCCTCATCCCCTTGTTTAAAAGTGAAGACTAATTCCTCGAGTGAAGAAGTAACAGGTGCAGAACTAGACATGATAACAAAACTAAAATGCAAGTAACTAATTTTTTTGTGTTTTTGATATAGAGAACAAGACAGTAAATAAAGTAAAACTAGCAACTAATTTTTTTGTGTTTTGATATAATGCAGCAAACAAAGCAGTAAATAAAATAAAGCAAGACAAAAACAAAGTAAAGAGATTGGAAGTGGAGACTCCCCTTGCAGCGTGTCTTGATCTCCCTGGCAACGGCGCCAGAAATTTGCTTGATGCGTGTAGTTGACACGTCCGTTGGGAACCCCAAGAGGAAGGTGTGATGCGCACAATGGCAAGTTTCCCTCAGTAAGAAACCAAGGTTTAATCGAACCAGTAGGAGTCAAGAAGCACGTTGAAGGTTGATGGCGGCGGAGTGTAGTGCGACGCAATACCAGGGATTCCGGCGCCAACGTGGAACCTGCACAACACAATCACAGAACTTTGCCCCAACGTAACAGCGAGGTTGTCAATCTCACCGGCTTGCTGTAAACAAAGGATTAGATGTATAGTGTGGACGATGATGGTTGTTTGCGAAGAACAGTAAAGAACAATTGCAGTAGATTGTATTTCAGATGTAAAGAATAGGACCGGGGTCCACAGTTCAATAGCGGTGTCTCTCCCATAAGATAGCGAGATGTTGGGTGAACAAATTACGAGTTGGGCAATTGACAAATAAATAAGGCATAACAATGCACATACATATATCATGATGAGTACTATGAGATTTAATCGGGGCATTACGACAAAGTACATAGACCGCTATCCGAGCATGCATCTATGCCTAAAAAGTCCACCTTCGAGGTTATCATCCGAACCCTTTCCGGTATTAAGTTGTAAACAACGGACAATTGCATTAAGTATGGTGCGTAATGTAATCAACACAAATATCCTTAGACAAAGCATCGATGTTTTATCCCTAGTGGCAACAGACATCCACAACCTTAGAACTTTCCGTCACTTGTCCCAGATTTAATGGAGGCATGAACCCACTATCGAGCATAAATACTCCCTCTTGGAGTCACAAGTATCAACTTGGCCGGAGCCTCTACTAGCAACGGAGAGCATGCAAGAACATAAATAACATATATGATAGATTGATAATCAACTTGACATAGTATTCAATATTCATCGGATCCCAACAAACACAACATGAAGGATTACAAATAGATGATCTTGATCATGATAGGCAGCTCACAAGATCTAACATGATAGCACAATGAGGAGAAGACAACCATCTAGCTACTGCTATGGACCCATAGTCCAGGGGTGAACTACTCACACATCGATCCGGAGGCGATCATGGCGATGAAGAGACCTCCGGGAGATGATTCCCCTCTCCGGCAGGGTGCCGGAGGCGATCTCCTGAATCCCCCGAGATGGGATTGGCGGCGGCATCTCTGGAAGGTTTTCCGTATCGTGGCTCTTGGTACTGGGGGTTTCGCGACGGAGGCTTTAAGTAGGCGGAAGGGTGGAGTCGGGAGAGTCACGGGGGCCCCACACGCTAGGGCCGTGCGGGCCCCCCTTAGGCCGCGCCGCCCTAGTGTGGCGGCGCCCCGTGGCCCCACTTCGTCTCTCCTCTGGTCTTCTGGAAGCTTCGTGGAAAAATAGGCCCCTGGGCGTTGATTTCGTCCAATTCCGAGAATATTTCCTTACTAGGATTTCTGAAACCAAAAACAGCAGAAAGCTGTTGGAGATATGCCCAAGAGGCAATAACAAATGGTTATTATATATCTTTGTGTTTATGATAATGCTTACATACCATGCTATAATTGTATTAACCGAAACATTGATACATGTGTGATATGTAAACAACAAAGAGTCCCTAGTATGCCTCTTAACTAGCTTGTTGATTAATGGATGATTAGTTTCATAATCATGAACATTGGATGTTATTAATAACAAGGTTATATCATTGTATGAATGATGTAATGGATACACCCAATTAAGCATAGCATAAGATCTCGTCATTAAGTTATTTGCTATAAGCTTTCGATACATAGTTACCTAGTCCTTATGACCATGAGATCATATAAATCACTTATACTGGAAAGGTACTTTGATTACATCAAACGCCACTGCGTAAATGGGTGGTTATAAAGGTGGGATTAAGTATCCGGAAAGTATGAGTTGAGGCATATGGATCAACAGTGGGATTTGTCCATCCCGATGACGGATAGATATACTCTGGGCCCTCTCGGTGGAATGTCGTCTAATGTCTTGCAAGCATATGAATAAGTTCATAAGAGACCACATACCACAGTACGAGTAAAGAGCACTTGTCATGAGACGAGGTTGAACAAGGTATGGAGTGATACCGAAGATCAAACCTCGGACAAGTAAAATATCGCGTGACAAAGGGAATTGGTATTGTATGTGAATGGTTCATTCGATCACTAAAGTCATCGTTGAATATGTGGGAGCCATTATGGATCTCCGGATCCCGCTATTGGTTATTGGTCGGAGTGAGTACTCAACCATGTCCGCATAGTTCACGAACCGTAGGGTGACACACTTAAAGTTGGATGTTGAAATGGTAGTACTTGAATATGGAATGGAGTTCGAATATTTGTTCGGAGTCCCGGATGAGATCCCGGACATCACGAGGAGTTCGGAATGGTCCGGAGAATAAGATTCATATATAGGATGTCATTTTATGTGAATTAAAATGTCGCGGAAGGTTCTATGGAAGGTTCTAGAAGGTTCTAGAAAAGTCCGGAAGAAACCACCAAGGAAGGTGGAGTCCACATGGGACTCCACCTCCATGGCCGGCCAACCCTAGTGGGGGAGGAGTCCCAAGTGGACTCCCCTTAGGGGGCCGGCCACCCCCACATGGGAGGTGGAACTCCCACCTTGGTGGGAGTCCTAGCTTGGCTAGGTTTCCCCTCCTATGGAAGGTTTTTGGTTCGGGTCTTATTCGAAGACTTGGACACCACCTCTTGGGGTTCCACCTATATAATGAGGGGCCAAGGGGAGGGGGCCGGCCACCCCAAGCACCACAAGGTGGTCGCACCACTAGATGGCCGGCGCCCCCCTCCCAAACCCTAGCCGCCCCTCTCTCCTCTATAGTTCCCGCACGCTTAGCGAAGCTCCGCCGGACTTCTCCACCACCACCGACACCACGCCGTCGTCGTCTGTCGGATTCAAGAGGAGCTACTACTTCCGCTGCCCGGCTGGAACGGGGAGGTGGACGTCGTCTTCATCAACAACCGAACGTGTGACCGAGTACGGAGGTGCTGCCCGTTCGTGGCGCCGGAAGCGATCGTGATCAAGATCTTCTACGCGCTTTTGCAAGCGGCAAGTGATCGTCTACCGCAGCAATAAGAGCCTACTCTTATAGGCTTTGGAATCTCTTCAAGGGTTAGTCTTGATCATCCCCTCGTTGCTACCGTCTTCTAGATTGCATCTTGGCTTGGATTGCGTGTTCGCGATAGGAAAATTTTTGTTTTCTATGCAACGTTGTCCTACAGTGGTATCAGAGCCGTGTCTATGCATAGATGGTTGCACGAGTAGAACACAATGGTTTTGTGGGCGTTGATGCTCTTGTTATCTTTAGTTGAGTACTTTGCATCTTTATGGCATAGTGGGATGAAGCGGCTCGGACTAACTTTACATGACCGCGTTCATGAGACTTGTTCCTCGTTCGACATGCAACTTGTATTGCATAAGAGGCTTTGCGGGTGTCTGTCTCTCCTACTATAGTAAAGATTCAATTTACTCTTCTATTGACAACATTAGTATCAACGTTGTGGTTCATGTTCGTAGGTAGATTAGATCTATATCGAAAACCCTAAACCACGTAAAATATGCAAACCAAATTAGAGAGCGTCTAACTTGTTTTTGCAGGGGTTTGGTGATGTGATATGGCCATAATGTGATGATGAATATGTATGAGATGATCATTATTGTATTGTGGCAACCGGCAGGAGCCTTATGGTTGTCTTTAAATTTCATGCTGAGTAGTATTTCAAAGTAGTTGTAATAGTTGCTACATGAGGTGAACAACCATGAAGACGGCGCCATGAACCTTGACGCTACGCCGACGATGATGGAGATCATGCCCGTTGATGATGGAGATCATGTCCGTGCTTTAGAGATGAAGATCGAAGGCGCAAAGACAAAAGGGCCATATCATATCACATATGAACTGCATGTGATGTTAATCCTTTTATGCATCTTATTTTGCTTAGATCGCGACGGTAGCATTATAAGATGATCCCTCACATTAATATCAAGATAATAAAGTGTTCTCCCCTCGTATGCACCGTTGCATTGTTTGACGTTTTGAAGCATCTCGTGATGATCGGGTGTGATAAACTCAACATACAACGAGTGTAAGCCATGTTGCACACGCGGAATACTTGGGTTTGCTTGACGAGCCTAGCATGTACAGACATGGCCTCGGGACAATGGAAACCGAAAGGTTGAACACGAGTCATATGGATGATATGATCAACATGTTGATGTTCACCATTGAAACTACATCATCTCACGTGATGATCGGTTTTGGTGTAGTGGATTTGGATCGTGTACCACTTTACAACTATGAGGGATGTTGTATTAAGTGGGAGTTCATTAGTAATTAGATTAAAACATGAACTAATTATCATAAACATAGTCACGAGTAGTATTTTGAATTAATTTTGTAGTATTGGCATCCGTTTACTACTATGCGCTAGTCTTATAATTGAGATAGAAATACTGTTAAAATCTGACTAGAAACTTTACGGTTTGGTACCGTATTGTTAATGAATCAAGAAATGATTAAGTCCTATTGCAAACATTTAGTGAAACTCACTTTGTTGATTCAGAGAGCTATGGTTTCTATTAGTACCTAAAAGTTATCTTGTCTCCGTGAAACTTGAAGTTCAAATCTGTTTGAAAAGTAAGGAGCTGAAAATTTAGTTTTCAGAAATAATCAAGGTACGAGATATATGTGATATCTAAGACCTTATTGCAAGATGATAGAATATAAATTTTGTGAGACTACATAAACTCATAAGTTTTATGGGAATGTACGAAGGTTGAAGACGCAAGGCGTCCCAATCCTCCAACTATTGGGGCACTAACGATATTCGCATATCCATGAAGTGATTGTCCTTAGTATGCACCGTTGCTAAGACTCGTCGTTTCGAAGCATCACGTGATGATCGGGTGTTATAGATTCTACGTGTGCTTCCAACGGGTGCAAGCCAGATTTGCATATGCGAATACTAAGGTTTAAACTTTATGAGCCTAGCATGTACGGACATGGTCTCGGAAAGTTATCATGAATTGATGGATAAAATTATGAGTGAAATTGTTCATCATATTACAAATTTACTAATAGTGAAATCTGAAACACTTGTCATATGATGATCAACTTCAAAGTAAGAACCTCAAGGTTATTGGTATTTGACCAACAAACCTAGAAGTTATTGATGTTGAAATGTTTTTCCGAATAATGAGAAAAGCTAAAAGAGAAACTGCAAAAGATATTTTGGCAAAAGAAAAGAAAAGACTAGAAAGTCTAGCTCAGGTGTATATAAATGATATACATGTTATGGTTGTATTCCTAGTTAAGTCACACAATGAAATTCTTGGGTATTAGTACCATATTGGTTGGTATGAAGTGTCATACAAAACAACGCAATACAAGAATACAATGGCCTAAGTGACTGACAAGGAATATGATAGGAATGCACGTCTGGAACAAAAATAAAGTGTTATTATGTTCGTCGTTGGCAATCTATCTAGCTCTTAGAATTTATAATAAAGAACTTAATAATTGTTATTTTGCTCTGGTCAAATGAAAACAATGAGTTGTTCAAATTATGACATTACTCCATGTACGATGGATAAGTTATTATAAATCTTAATGGTGAAACACACATACATAACACTGACGCTAAAAATGCCATAAGGCAAATGATTTGAATTCCACTTATTTGTGGAACCGCAATTTAGGTCATGTTAGAAAGGAGCGCATGAAGAAACTCCATGCAAATGGATTTTTGGAGTCATTCGATTTTTTTGAATCGTTTGGCACTTGCAAAATCTTTTCTAAAAGGTAATGACTGAAATACCGTTCATAGGCCAAAGAGTTGAACGGGCAACTAACTTAGTGAAAACATACATAATGATATATGTGGTTCACTTGGGCATAGTTGTGTGCGGAAGATTCTTCTACTTCATGAAAACTTTCAAACAATGAATTGAGTATATGTGTGGATATATTCAATAAGGAAAAGTTTGAAACATTTGAATAGGATTCAAATAAATTTCAGCATGAAGTGGAAATCATCGTAATAGAAAAATCAAATATCTATGATTGGATCATGGTGGAAATATTTGAATTACGAGTTTTAGCGAACATCTAAGAGAGTTATGAAATTGTTCTACAACTCACATTTCTTGGAGTATCATAATGATGATATAGTATCCGAGATATGTATCCAAACCTTGTTGGATTAATGATGAGATAAAATATTATGACGCCATTATAGTTTTGTGGATTATGCTTTAGTGACTACCGCTTTTACACTAAATAGAGCATCATCATGATCCGTTGAAATGACACCATACAAGTTATGGTATGGGTATAAACCCTAATAGTCTTTTCTTTAAATTTTGGTCTAAGAGTTTACAACCAAAATCGGATGAATGTCTTTGTTGGTTATCCCAGAGATTTAATTGGGAGTTCTTCCCACGAGACAAAGACAAAAGTGTTTGTCAATGTTTCTTATTTCCGAGAAATTGTTTCGAGTGAAGTATTTGAGTGGGAGGACAATATAATTTGATAAGGTTTATGAACACGAGCATAATGATCAGAGTAGCGCAGCGTCGGAATTGGTTTCGGAAGCGGCCACGACGATCATGGCTCTCATGACTACAAAGTGTTTTTAGCCATGGAGATCGAAGTACATATTGAACCTTGTAGGTATGGTTTACTTTGTGATCAAATAAATGATTTGTGGACAAAGGATTGATTTTGAACAATGATAAACCAACTACAAACAAAGAAGTTATGATGGGCCACGACTCCGTTAAAATGGCTATACGCCATGAAATCCAAGATAGATGAATACTTTTTGAAAGTAAATGGATCTATAAAATTGATAGACTTGGATGAAATATCTTTGAAAAAGCTTGACTTGTCGAAAAGTTGTTTACGACAAAGTTCAAAAGAGTTGACTACGATAAGATTAGATCTTCCGTAGCAATGCTTATAGTCTATGTGGATTATTCTAGTAATCACTACATATTTCTTTTATGAGATATGCTAGTAGGATGGCAAAATACACTACTTAACAGAAGTATGTATACAAGATACAACCAAGAGTTTCTGCTGGTCCGTGGAATACTAGATAGGTATACAAGCTTCAAGTGGATGAAGTAAGTATCACGGAGTTGGAATCTTCACCGGATGAAATAGTCAAAGAGTTTTTGATTTCATCGAGAGACAATGAAGAGGCTTGCATTTGCAAGAAATTAAGTGGGAGCGCTAAGACACATTTATAATACTTTATGTAGGTGACATATAGTTGGTTATAAATGATGTAATTATATACTTGATTAAAAAGGTTTCATTGAGAATTAACTTCAATGAAAGGATATGGACTGAAACAAATTTAGTGTCAAGATCTATGAAGATAGATTGAAACACATAAATAAGTTTAAGTCAAAGTACATATGATGGATATTGAAGTAGTTCAATATAGAAATATTAAGAAAATGTTCTTGTCATGTGAAGGTTTAACAAGACTTGAGTGTATCTGACACTCAATGAGTAAAAACACATGAGTGATTATAGATCACGAATAAAATGTACACAATCAGATATCATGTGCTATAAAGTGTTATGAGCATATACCAGAATGATTCATATGATGATCATTGGACGACAAGTAAGAATATCCTTGAGTACTTTAGAAGAACTAAGGATATATATATATATATATATTTGTATGAAGAAATGACAAACAAATCAGCTGTAAGGTGTTACATCGATATTGGTTTTGTCACATATAAAATATAATTTCAATCTCAAATTAGACTAAGTGTTGTTTAAAAGGTAGCACAATGAGCTAGAAGTTGTCTATGCTAGATTTAGAAGAGTTCTAAATATTGTGACGGATTCTACAAAAGAAGGCGAGTATGTCATTACTTTGACAATGACAAAGGATGTTAAGTCAAAAGGTTCTTTGAGAACTTGGTGTAGTTCCGATAGTGTCGGGACTTTGAAGCTATATTGTGTATGACAATATTAGTGACATATTTCGGACCGCGGAATTAAGGTTCCACCGAGAAGACCAAACATATTTAATGCCGACTCATTTGGAAATGAGTGATGCGTTGAGACGCAAATGAATTACAAAATACATACGGTTACGAGCGTGTCGGATCCGTTGACTAAAACCTCTCCCGTGAGCAAAACATGATAAAGCACCGAAAGGCCAAGGTGTTATATCTTTACAAATGTAAACTAGATTATTGACTCTAGTGCAAGTGGGAGACTGTTGGAGATATGCCCAAGAGGCAATAACAAATGGTTATTATATATCTTTGTGTTTATGATAATGCTTACATACCATGCTATAATTGTATTAACCGAAACATTGATACATGTGTGATATGTAAACAACAAAGAGTCCCTAGTATGCCTCTTAACTAGCTTGTTGATTAATGGATGATTAGTTTCATAATCATGAACATTGGATGTTATTAATAACAAGGTTATATCATTGTATGAATGATGTAATGGATACACCCAATTAAGCATAGCATAAGATCTCGTCATTAAGTTATTTGCTATAAGCTTTCGATACATAGTTACCTAGTCCTTATGACCATGAGATCATATAAATCACTTATACCGGAAAGGTACTTTGATTACATCAAACGCCACTGCGTAAATGGGTGGTTATAAAGGTGGGATTAAGTATCCGGAAAGTATGAGTTGAGGCATATGGATCAACGGTGGGATTTGTCCATCCCGATGACGGATAGATATACTCTGGGCCCTCTCGGTGGAATGTCGTCTAATGTCTTGCAAGCATATGAATAAGTTCATAAGAGACCACATACCACAGTACGAGTAAAGAGCACTTGTCATGAGACGAGGTTGAACAAGGTATGGAGTGATACCGAAGATCAAACCTCGGACAAGTAAAATATCGCGTGACAAAGGGAATTGGTATTGTATGTGAATGGTTCATTCGATCACTAAAGTCATCGTTGAATATGTGGGAGCCATTATGGATCTCCGAGATCCCGCTATTGGTTATTGGTCGGAGTGAGTACTCAACCATGTCCGCATAGTTCACGAACCGTAGGGTGACACACTTAAAGTTGGATGTTGAAATGGTAGTACTTGAATATGGAATGGAGTTCGAATATTTGTTCGGAGTCCCGGATGAGATCCCGGACATCACGAGGAGTTCGGAATGGTCCGGAGAATAAGATTCATATATAGGATGTCATTTTATGTGAATTAAAATGTCGCGGAAGGTTCTATGGAAGGTTCTAGAAGGTTCTAGAAAAGTCCGGAAGAAACCACCAAGGAAGGTGGAGTCCACATGGGACTCCACCTCCATGGCCGGCCAACCCTAGTGGGGGAGGAGTCCCAAGTGGACTCCCCCTTAGGGGCCGGCCACCCCCACATGGGAGGTGGAACTCCCACCTTGGTGGGAGTCCTAGCTTGGCTAGGTTTCCCCCCTCCTATGGAAGGTTTTTGGTTCGGGTCTTATTCGAAGACTTGGACACCACCTCTTGGGGTTCCACCTATATAATGAGGGGCCAAGGGGAGGGGGCCGGCCACCCCAAGCACCACAAGGTGGTCGCACCACTAGATGGCCGGCGCCCCCCTCCCAAACCCTAGCCGCCCCCTCTCTCCTCTATAGTTCCCGCACGCTTAGCGAAGCTCCGCCGGACTTCTCCACCACCACCGACACCACGCCGTCGTCCTGTCGGATTCAAGAGGAGCTACTACTTCCGCTGCCCGCTGGAACGGGGAGGTGGACGTCGTCTTCATCAACAACCGAACGTGTGACCGAGTACGGAGGTGCTGCCCGTTCGTGGCGCCGGAAGCGATCGTGATCAAGATCTTCTACGCGCTTTTGCAAGCGGCAAGTGATCGTCTACCGCAGCAATAAGAGCCTACTCTTATAGGCTTTGGAATCTCTTCAAGGGTTAGTCTTGATCATCCCCTCGTTGCTACCGTCTTCTAGATTGCATCTTGGCTTGGATTGCGTGTTCGCGATAGGAAAATTTTTGTTTTCTATGCAACGTTGTCCTACAAAAGCAGCAACTGGCTCTTCGGCATCTCGTCAATAGGTTAGTGCCGGAAAATGCATAAATATGACATATAATGTGTATAAAACATGTGAGTATCATCAATAAAGTAGCATGGAACATAAGAAATTATAGATACGTTTGAGACGTATCAGCCGGAAAATGCATAATAATGACATAAAGTGTGTATAAAACATGTGAGTATCATCATAAAATTAGCATGAAACATAAGAAATTATAGATACGTTTGGGACGTATCAGAGCCCTGAGTAGCCACTCTACAACTGCAAACTCTTAGGTGAAAACCCCCACTAAGTCCACTAGTTAAAATGGCCAGGGCACGTGGTCCTGAGTAGCCACCCACCAATCAATACCATTCCACCCAGGTGTTTCATTAAGGTTGATAATTTTAAATTTTCAAACACTCACATCCAAAATAATGAAACAACATTGGCATTTTGATATTGCGAGGCAAACTAAAGCATCCTAGCAATGGGTTTGGGATGGCTACACACTACTAGTTTTGCTAAGCATAGCATAAAACTTTACTTTTGAAAACAAAATCCTATCATACATACTAATTAAAAACACTAATGTATAATATAAAATAGATAGGATTTGAATGTCACTTGTCTTGATCAAAGCAACCGGCACACTCACAGCAATCACAAGAGTAACCTTGATATCCTTCACAATCTAAACAAGTAAACAAAGTAAAATAAACAAGCAATCAAGATGAAGAATCATAGACATGTATGCATGCATGATATGCACCATTTAATTTCACACATATAGGTAGTGTGAAAATGTTGTATTAAGTGCTCTCTGTTATGTACCATGTTATTAAAGTTTTCTGAAATTTTAGCTTGGTTAAAAATAACATTTGTCAAAGGTTTACTTAACATATACAATCATATTAAATAGCTACTGCAAGAATTATGTTAACTAAAAATATAAACTTGACACCCCTGGATAGGGTACAGTAATACAACAGTAGAGCAATTGGAATTATTCAAAACTAGTTTATAGAATTTGAATTATAGTCAAAATACTGATTTGAATAAGATTTACAAAAGCAAGTTTGTGCACGTATCAAAATTTAACAAGTGGATTACCATGTTCTAAGGATTCCATAGAATATAAAATCATAAAATTTGGACCAGTGGATTATTTGATACAAATTTTATAGTGTAAAAGAGTTAACTTCCCTATTTAATTTATGATACGAAATTTACCATAGAACCTATACCATATTATTGCATAAATGTTTTCTACAAGTTATAAGCTTTCCAAAGATATAAAATTTACAAAATTTAGACCTCTGGATGATTTTATATCGATTTTACAAGTTGGACATGCAATCTGACATTTAAATTCAAAATTAAAAACGAGTTTGACTAGATTTAACTGGGCACGCTGACTGGATGCTGACTGTGCTGACACACGGTGCAATCTGATTGGCCCGTACCGATTCGGTATTGGCTTCTAATCTAGACCGCTAGATCTCGATCTAACGTATGGGACGAAAGCGTCCACTTACCTCTGGGTGGCGGCCGTCGACGTCGTCTCCGGCGGGTCCGCGGCTCTGTCATCGACCTCGTCGGCGTTCCGGCGGCTCCTGGAGGCAGCGAAGACCACGACGAGGAGCGGCGCGTCGAGGCGGGGTGGCTGGTGGTGGCGCGCGACTAATGGCGTGCTAGGGATGCGGAGAGCGGCGACCAGAGGTCGCGGATGCCGGCGCTGCTCCGGCGAACGATTGACGGCGATTGGCGGCGCGAGAGGGGCTGCGGTTTGGGGGGAAAAGGAGCGGGGGTCTCGGGGGTATTTATAGGGGTGCTGGAAGTGAGCTCCACGGCACGGACGCCGAGGTGGGGCCGGTTAGGCTATGTGATAACAATTATGTAATTAGTGTTTTTAGGGTTTGACCAATTAGGGTTTGCTATTTCATTTGACTATCAAATGCAGGAATGATATGAATGCATGATGCTTTTTAAATTTTGAAAACTTGAGATGTTAACGTTCGAGTGAATTTTTATTTGAATTTGATTAATAAATGTACAATATTAACTTATAAGGAAGTGAATGTCATGCATGTTGATACTATGTATTATATATATTTTTAGTTTACTAACCTTACATTTTTTGTAAGAATTTTTTATATTTATTAAATATTTTCAATATTTTTATATTTAAGTCCATACTAGAAGCTATGAAATTCATTTTTCATTGACTTCTTTCATTAGTATACTAATATTACTTTAGTATTCCATGTTTCCTCATGCCACACACTATGTCTTGGGTATGCTTGGGCTAGATAGAATTCTAAACACTAAATATGTTTTATTTTTGTTTTCTCTAGTACATTTTTTAGAGGGATTTGAAACGATGCCTTGAATTTATAAATATGAGGAAATTGATAGTCAATGAATGTTTCGTGGTTCCTAATATCTATGGACTTGTATGCATTCTCCAAAGTTCACCCTTTATGGAGGACTTAATCTTCTACTTCTAGAGGTATACACCTTATCAATATCATCAACTGTTTATATCTATCACATCATGATCCTTATGAATCCTTTTTATACTCTAGGAGTCTAAATTGTTGATTGAATCTAATTAATACCATAATCAAATGTAATATGTACTCTTCATATTTATCTACAATAAAAATGTGCAAATGGAATATACTCCTACAATAAAAATGTGTAAGCATAAGCAATGGATCCCTCTTTATAGCATTGTACACTCAGCTTGATGGTGTAAGATTTACCATGATTGTGCCTTTGACTACACTTCAAGAACCAGATGCCAGGAATTGAGATCGAACACATGTTACCAGCATGCGCACAACACGCGCTCACCAATCCGATAATGGGTGGTTCCCGGCAATAATTTTACAGAACACGTGCAAACCTTCACAACAATGATTTGATACATAAATTAGTCAAAATAGTTTGCAATCTTCAGGGAAAATACAATTCAGTTATAATGCATAAAACATCACAATTATTGATTTTATCGATCAAGCAAAGAGGAACATGATAGCTAAGTTGTTAGCAAGCACTTGAAAGAACAATAAATACACTCTTGCAGCCATGTACAGTGCGGAAAATAAGACGAATTAGGATACTTATGTGATGTAAAGATAAACTATCACCTGCAGTATAGAAATTCGTGAATGGGTGACATTATTTCTCCAAAAAAATTCTGATTATGTTTCCTGAACAGCATCGAATCTAGTTGAACATTGAAGGCATAGTTTCTTAGTTGCCGAACAACGATATAAAAACAACATCAACATCCTCGGAGTACCTCACTATAGCTTCATTCCTTGAACATCATCAAATCTAGTTGAACATTGAAGGCGTAGTGTCTTAGTTGCCGAACAACGATATGAAAACAACATCAACATCCTCGGAGTACCTCACTATAACTTTATTCCTTGTCTCGAACCCATATGGCCGACCGATGATCTCATGTATGTTGCAGCATCCATGTGGCAATGCCATCATTGTTGAACTTGTGACCCCGCACTTGGATGCTGGAATATGGCAATACAATGATGCCTACACCACCACCGTCTACCCTAATAATCCGGATGCATCAACTGCGAATGTCAGCAAAACTAGGCCTCTTGATCACAACTAATCGCTGCTCATGAGTCTGAATTGGAGGAATACCATAGTAAAATTGAACAACATATTCTAAACGCAAACCAAAAATGAAACAGGAGAGCCAACCTGGGCAGAAACGACACAGAAATTACGCAAAAACAAGTTCAGAGAATTGGTGGAAATAAACTCAGCTAGACCGACGTGCTACTCAGAGTCGGTGATTTTGCTGCTTCCTTCCATCCTAAACATATTTGTTTTCCAAGAATTTTTTTCAGGATTATTAATGCCTTAGTGCATATGGGAAACTATTTATGTTACTTTTGTGCTATAAAAGGTGCTGAACTTTGTGTGCTACTTTATATTTAATTGTCACTTGTCGAAGTTGTTAGCTATTACCTTTCTGGTCTCTTATGTATTTATTTGTCATGTATGGACCAAGGTATGATATTTCTATTGTGTCCCGAAAACGACCGTTTTAATAGTACATATCACCATTAGTTTTATATATATTCATCTCCACTGATTTCCGCTTCATATTTGTTTCCATGGTTCGCGATTTCACTTTAGATTCCAATGGGGCAAGCTAAAAGAAAACGATAAATTAAGTTTCTTTGGGTATTATTTGAATACTCTCCAGGAATTATGGTGAACCTAATTGTGTAGAGAACATATATACATTATTTTTCTTGTATTCTGCAAGACTTAAGATTTGATTTAATATAATCTTCTACTTCTAGAGGTATACACCTTCTCAATATCATCAATTGTTTATATCTATCACATCATGATCTTTATGAATCCATTTTCTACTCTAGGAGTCTAAATTGTTGGTTGAATCTAATGAATACCATAATAAAATGCAATATGTCCTCTTCATATTTTGCTATAATAAAAATGTGTAAATGGAATATTCTCCTACAATAAAAATGTGTAAACATAATTAATGGATCCCTCTTTATAGCATTGTACGACTCAACATGATGGTGTAAGATTTACAATGATTGTGCCTTTGAGTACACTCCAAGAACCGGATGCCAAGACTCGAGATCAAACCCAGGTTTCCAGCATGCGCACAAAACTTATTGATTTTATTGATCAAGCAAAGAGGAACATGATAGCAAAGTTGTTAGAAATCACTTGAAAGAAAAATAAATGCCCTGTTGAAACCATGTACAGTGCGGAAAATAAGTGAAATCAGGCTAATTATGTCATGTAAAGATAAACTATTACCTGCAGTATAGAAATTCGTGAACGGATGACATTATTTCTCCAAAAAAAATTGATTAAGTTTCCTGAACAACATCGAATCTAGTCAAACAATGAAGGCATAGTGTCTCAGTTGCCGGAAAACGATATAAAAACAGCACCAAAATCCTCGTAGTACCTCACTATAGCTTCATTTCTTGTCTCGAACCCATACGGCAAACCGATGATCTCATGTATGTTGACGGTCTTCTGCAACATCCATGTGGCAACACCATCATTTCTGAACTTGCGACCCCGCACTTACATGTTGGAGTGTGAAAATACAATGATGCCTACACCATCACCTTCTGACATAATAATTCGGATGGATCTACTACGAATGCCGGGAAAACTAGGCCTCTTAATCACAGCTAATCGCTGCTCAGAAGTCTGAATTAGAGGAATACCATAGTAAAATGGAACAACATATTCTAAACGCAAACCAAAAATGAAATAGGAGAAGCAATTCGGGTAGAAACGACATTGAAATTACGCAAAAAGAAGTTCTGAAAATTGGTAGAAACAAAACTCAGCTAGACCGACGTGCTACTCAGAGTCGGTGATTTAGCTGCTACCTCCCATCCTAAACGTATATGTTTTCCAAGAATTTTTTTTGTCAGGATTATTAATGCCTTAGTGCATATGTGGAACTATTTATGTGGATTTTTGTGCGATAAAAGGTTTGAACTGTGTGTGCTACTTTATATTTAATTGTCACTTGTTGTAGTTGTGAGCTATTCCCTATCTGATTTCTTATTTCTTTATTTGTGCATTACCGTGTATGGACCAAGGTATTATATTTCTATTGTGTCCCGAAAAGGACCATTTTAATGGTATATATCACCTTCAATTTCATATATATTCATTTCCAATGATTCCCGCTTCATATTTGTTTCCATGGTTTGTGATTTCACTCTAGGTTCCAGCGGGGCAAGCTGGAAGAAAACGACCAATTAAGTTTCTTGGGGTACTATTTGAATACTATCCAAGAATTTTGGTGAGCCTAATTGTGTAGAGAACATATATATATTCATTATTTTGCTTGTATTCTGCAAGACTTCAGATTTGATTTAATATAATCTTCTACTTCTAGAGGTATACACCTTTTCAATGTCATCAATTATTTATATCTATCACATCATGATCTTTATGAATGCCTTTTCTACTCTAGGAGTCTAAATTGTTGGTTGAATCTAATGAATAGCATAATAAAATGCAATATGTCCTCTTCATATTTTGCTACAATAAAAATTTGTAAATGGACTATTCGCCAACAATTAAATGCGTAAACATAAGCAATGGAACCCTCTTTATATCATTGTACACTCAACATGATGGTGTAAGATTTACAATGAATGTGCCTTTTAGTACACTTCAAGAACATCATGCCAGGACTCGAGATCTAACCCAGGTTTCCAGCATGCGCACAACACGCGCTAACCAATCCGACAGCGGGTGATTCCCGGCAATAATTTTATTGAACACATGTGTCGAGGGTACTCCTCGGCAATGCCCTTCGATTGGGGCTTAGGGTTGACGGAATCCTGCAAGCTGACACGAGACATCGGTTCACAGAGAAGCGGGGAGAGCGATTTACCCAGGTTCGGGGCCCTCGATGAGGTAAAACCCTTACGTCCTGCCTGTCTGTTCTTGATTATGAAGAGTTCGGGTTACAATGGGGTGCCGAATAGTTCGGCTGAGATCTCGTCGAGAGGCCAAGTGCTATGATGACCTAGCTCTAGACTTTTTGGTGGCCTAGATTTGTAAGATTGATTGTGTCCCTCGGCAGCCCCTCTCCTGGCCTTTATATAGGAGGCCAGGTCTCAAGAGATCTAACCGAGTACGACTTGGTTTACAATAGCTTTAGATATAATCTTTCCTTGTTCGACCGCTTCGTTATCTTGCCCGCCAAGGAATCTTCTGGTGCGCCATCCAAGCGGCCCGTCTTGCCTCCAAGTGCCTTCATGGGCCTCCAACTAGACAATACGGGATAGGGCAATGTCGGTTACCCGAAGGGTAATGCCCACGTCAGTAGCCCCCGAGTGTCCTGCCGAACATAGTTCGGGTGGGGACTGAAGCATGTCTCCTTCTGATGTTCTTTCCCTTGATTGCCCTTGTTTATCTTGAATTAGCATCATCTTCTTTTATCGGGTGCGCGTCAGCGCTCCCGATGGGAGTAGCCCCCGAGTCTAGGTACGGATGCTTGCAATCCGTGCATAGACTCAAGTTGTACCACTCGAACATTTTACTCTGCCGAAGTTTTTTTTTCTGCAAGTCTTCATCGGTCATCCGATATATTTTCCGTATGCAAGGGATGATAAGTAACGTGCCCAACTTTTGTTGGTTAACTGCCGATGGCAAAACAACGTTACCCTACACAGAATCAAGTCCCCGGGCATGATCCTGGAGTGCAAAAAAGTTCTGTCGGGTGCGCGTTCAGCGCTCCCGATGGGAGTAGCCCCCCGAGTCTAGGTACGGATGCTTGCAATCCGTGCGTAGACTCAGGCTGAGCAACCACCTTTCTCTTCATTTTTTCCTCGAGTCCTTGATTTATCGGGTGCGCGTCAGCGCTCCCGATGGGAGTAGCCCCCGAGTCTAAGTGCAGATGCTTCACAATCAGTGCTTAGACTCAAGTTCACCATCCGATAACTTTTCATTCCTTCGAGTGCTTCAAGCATTCTTCATGATGTCATTGATGACGTTTTACCGACTTCTTGATTTTGACTGACAAGACGCGACCCGCCGGGCCCATTCTCTCCCTGTCTGGTCCTATTTTCAAGCAATTTCCGCCCTTCTCGCACAGCTACCAAGGCGTCTCCTCGATTCCCGCAACCATCATCGGAAAAAAGGTCCACTTGATAAACTGGCACAAACGACACGTGCCCACGCAATTCTTCTCCTCTTAAAATCTCCAAGGAACGAAAAATCCCTAATCTTCTCCCACATCTGCTTTTGCCTTTCTTCTTCTTCTTCCTTCCGTAACTGCTGCGCCGCCACCACCGCTTCTTCAATCTTCCCCAGATCTCACAATGGTGAAGAAGAAGGGCCTCACTGCCGCCGGCAGCTCCACGACCGGTGGCGCCGCCGCCAAATCTTCCTCCACTCTTCCAAAGAAGAGTACTTCAGACGCTCCTCCTCCAGCTCCGGCGCCTTCAGCGCCGCCAGGCCCAATGGCCAAGCCAGGAGATTGGCTGGCATCCTCCATCACAAAACGTGATGAGAAGAGGGCCCGAAGCCTTGGATTAGTCTCCCCCGATGAGGAGAACGTGATACTTCCAGTGCAATTTCTCGGCCCAATCCTCCTGCTGGTTTTACCGTGGTGTTCCTATCATTCCTATATCGGGGTCGTCTTTCGCTTCCTGCCCATGAGTTCCTTCTTCACCTCCTACGGACTTATGAAATCCAACTATGGCAACTCACTCCCAACTCGATCCTTCACGTTGCTGTGTTTATCACCCTCTGCGAGGCATTTTTGGGCATTGAGCCTCATTTCGGGTTGTGGAAGAAGATCTTCTATGTTAAGAGGTACAGCAATAGTAACGGATCCTTCGTCATTGGAGGCGTGGGGTTTGTGGCTCGCTCGGAGGTTAACTATTTCAGTTTCCCAATGAGAGAATCTATGCAAGGATGGAGACTGAAATGGTTTTATATGTCAAAGATTCTTTGACAACCGAGTCCCAGCTTCCTTGCTTTGCCGACGTCCTTGAGGCTAAGCCGAAAGATTCCTGGAATAACATTCTTTCACCCGACGAAAGGGCAGCAGCCGACGAATTATTCGCCAAATTCCTTCGAATCAAAGAGGCTGATGGCCAAACCATGATCGGTACAGAGGTAGCAGCGGTGTTCCTGAAACGTCGGGTTTAACCAGTCATGGCAAGAGTTCGTCCAATGTGGTTGTATACGGGTCCAAAAGATGAGACCGAGATCAATGTTGCTGAACTGTCGGAAAAGGAGCTGCTAGATGAAGTCCGTCGCCTTACTCTCTTTAGTCAAGAGGACTCAATTCCATTGATATCTTCTTACACTCCTCTCGATGCTGATCATCCACTGTCAGAGGTAATTTTTCCTCCTTACACTTTTACTACGCTGCTTCTTCTCAGTCGACATAATTTCCGCTGTTCCAATTTGCTCCTTTCTTCGGTAGATCCCCATAGTTTCGGGCGACTTGCGTGATTCGCCAAATGATACTTCTGAAGGAAGAGGCTCCTCAATCCCTGTTGACTTTCACACTATCGGGCCCACAAGCCCAGAAAGTGAACATAATGACCCGAGAAATTCAGAAGCTGCCCACATCGATCTTCCTTCCTCAGCCGACAATGCTCGCGACACAGAGGGATCAATGCGTGATGATTACGCTGATCGTGATACCTTTGTCAATGCAGCTATGGAGGAGACCAGGGCTTCGCCCGTGAAGAGATCGACCGGCGGCTTTGCCGATGAAGACGATCTTTTCGACATGTAAGCACCTTCTTTCCTGAAGTCATATTTTGCCTTTTTATTTCTTGCATTCCTTTCATAATCTTTGGTCAATCATCTCCTTTCACAGTGATGAAGGTTTTGTCGAGCCGCCGGCTAAGAAGGCCAAATCTGGAGCTGCTCCGCCGGACGTTGCTGCTTCCGAAGCGTCGGTTCCTAAAGAAGCCCCCGCGGCTCAGGTATCGACAGCTTCCTCCCTTTCTAAAGGGAAAGATGCAACTGCCGCCGCCAGGACTCCTCCTTCTGTAAGTCTTTTTCGATTACAACATGATCTTTTCTAATGCGTATTTTGCTTAATGATTCTTCATCAAATATCCTTTTTTCCTTTAGGACATGCGAGGAGTTATCTCCTCTTTGGAGGCCTTTGCTTCCCAATACACTTCTCTGGAGGCAGAGAAGATTCGGCTGCAAAAGGAAGTTGAATCTTCCTCCTCGAAGTTGGACGGTGCAGTCAAGATAGCTGCCGAGGCCCGCCAGGAAGTCGACTCCCTGAAGGAGGAACTGGGCAAGCTGAAGGAAAAGCTGAGAGAAGAGGAGGAAACCAGGTTGGCTGCCGAAGCTCGGGCGGCTGAGAAGGATGAACTCCTTCGTCAATCTTTTGTATACCTCTGTTCGATTATCACACTTATGGGCTCGATCTTTTGTGAACGACCTTTTTCATTTCATTTTCTTGCAGAAGCTGCCAACATCCCCGCCAATGCCTTGGACAAAGTTCCAAACAATTCTCCGGCAAATGGTATGTCGATGACTCTCGCCTCCCACCAGCTTACGCGGGAGCTTCTTGACAAAGGAAAAGGTGCCTTGGCGCGGATGCACTCGATGATCTTCGCCAAGATCAATCAAAACAAAACTCTGGGGCAGCTGATCGACGCCTTCGCGGTTGACACCAAGGAGGTTATCGAGGTATTCAGACGCACCTCGCGTACCTATGGTGCCGTCCTTGCCTTCCAACTTATGATGGGTGATGCGTGTAGTTGACACGTCCCTTGGGAACCCCAAGAGGAAGGTGTGATGCGCACAGTACCAAGTTTCCCTCAGTAAGAAACCAAGGTTTAATCGAACCAGTAGGAGTCAAGAAGCACGTTGAAGGTTGATGGCGGCGGAGTGTAGTGCGGCGCAACACCAGGGATTCCGGCGCCAACGTGGAACCTGCACAACACAATCACAGAACTTTGCCCCAACGTAACAGCGAGGTTGTCAATCTCACCGGCTTGCTTGTAAGCAAAGGATTAGATGTATAGTGTGGATGATGATGGTTGTTTGCGAAGAACGAGTAAAGAACAATTGCGATAGATTGTATTTCGGATGTAAAGAATAGGACCGGGGTCCACAGTTCACTAGCGGTGTCTCTCCCATAAGATAGCGGATATTGGGTGAACAAATTACGGTTGGGCAATTGACAAATAAAGAAGGCATAACAATGCACATACATATATCATGATGAGTACTATGAGATTTAATCGGGGCATTACGATAAAGTAAATAGACCGCTATCCAAGCATGCATCTATGCCTAAAAAGTCCACTTTCGGGTTATCATCCGAACCCCTTCCAGTATTAAGTTGTAAACAACGAGACAATTGCATTAAGTATGGTGCGTAATGTAATCAACACAAATATCCTTAGACAAAGCATCGATGTTTTATCCCTAGTGGCAACGAGCACATCCACAACCTTAGAACTTTCGTCACATCGTCCTGCATTTAGTGGAGGCATGAACCCACTATCGAGCATAAATACTCCCTCTTGGAGTCACAAGTATCAACTTGGCCAGAGCCTCTACTAGAAACGGAGAGCATGCAAGAACATAAATAACATATATGATAGATTGATAATCAACTTGACATTGTATTCAATATTCATCGGATCCCAACAAACACAACATGAAGGATTACAAATAGATGATCTTGATCATGATAGGCAGCTCACAAGATCTAACATGATAGCACAATGAGGAGAAGACAACCATCTAGCTACTGCTATGGACCCATAGTCCAGGGCTGAACTACTTACACATCGATCCGGAGGCGATCATGGCGATGAAGAGACCTCCGGGAGATGATTCCCCTCTCCGGCAGGGTGCCGGAGGCGATCTCCTGAATCCCCCGAGATGGGATTGGTGGCTGCGGCGTCTCTGGAAGGTTTTCCGTATCGTGGCTCTCGGTACTGGGGGTTTCGCGACGAAGGCTTTAAGTAGGCGGAAGGGCGGAGTCAGGAGAGTCACGGGGGCCCCACACGCTAGGGCCGCGCGGGCCCCCTTAGGCCGCGCCGCCCTAGTGTGGCGGCGCCCCGTGGCCCCACTTCGTCTCTCCTCCGGTCTTCCGGAAGCTTCGTGGAAAAATAGGCCCCCGGGCGTTGATTTCGTCCAATTCCGAGAATATTTCCTTACTAGGATTTCTGAAATCAAAAACAGCGAGAAAACAAGAATCGGCTCTTCGGCATCTCGTCAATAGGTTAGTGCCGGAAAATGCATAATAATGACATATAATGTGTATAAAACATGTGAGTATCATCATAAAAGTAGCATGGAACATAAGAAATTATAGATACGTTTGGGACGTATCAAGCATCCCCAAGCTTAGTTCCTACTTGCCCTCGAGTAGGTAAACGATAACAAAGATAATTTCCGAAGTGACATGCTATCATAATCTTGATCATACTATTGTAAAGCATATGAGATGAATGCAACGATTCGAAGCAATGATGAAGATAATGAGTAAACAAATGAATCATATAGCAAAGACTTTTCATGAATAATACTTTCAAGACAAGCATCAATAAGACTTGCATAAGAGTTACTCATAAAGCAATAGATTCAAAGTAAAAGCATTGAAGCAACACAAAGGAGATATAAGTTTCAGCGGTTGCTTTCAACTTCAACATATATATCTCATGGATAATTGTCAAGACAAAGTAATATAACAAGTGCAATAGGTAAACATGTAAGAATCAATGCACACAGTTGGTACAAGTGTTTGCTTCTAAAGGATTTGGATGCACGAGAAGAATTCCTCTCAATACAAGGCTAGGCTAGCAAGGTTGTTTGAAGCAAACTCAAGTATAAAAGGTGCAGCAAAGCTCACATATGAACATATTATAACTATTATAAGACTTTACATTGTCTCCTTGTTGTTCAAACACCTCAACCAGAAAATATCTAGACTCTAGAGATCAATCATGCAAACCAAATTTTAACAAGATCTATGTAGTTATTCATTAATGAGTACAAGGTACATGATGCAAGAGCTTAAACATGATCTATATGAGCACCACAATTGCCAAGTATCACATTATTCAAGACATTAAACCATTTACCACATGCGGCATTTTCCGTTTCCAACCATATAGCAATGAATGAAATAGTCCAACTTTCGCAATGAACATTAAAAATAAAGCTAAGAACATATTGTTCATACGAAACAGCGGAGCGTGTCTTTCTCCCAAACAAAGAATGCAAGGATCCGAATTTATTCAAACAAAAACAAAAATAAAAACAAACAAACGCTCCAAGTAAAACACATAAGATGTGACGGAATAAAAATATAGTTTCACTAGAGGAACCTGATAAGTTGTCGATGAAGAAGGGATGCCTTGGGCATCCCCAAGCTTAGACGCTTGAGTCTTCTTAAAATATGCAGGGATGAACCACGGGGGCATCCCCAAGCTTTGACTTTTCACTCTTCTTGATCATATTGTATCATCCTCCTCTCTTGATCCTTGAAAACTTCCTCCACACCAAACTCGAAACAAACTCATTAGAGGGTCAGTGCATAATTCATATATTCAGAGGTGACATAATCATTATTAACACTTCTGGACATTGAACAAAGCTACTGAAAGTTAATGGAACAAAGAAATCCATCAAACATAGCAAAACATGCAATGCGAAATAAAAGGCAGAATCTGTCAAAACAGAACAGTTCGTAAAGACAAATTTTAAATGGCACCAGACTTGCTCAGATGAAAATGCCCAAATTGAATGAAAGTTGCGTACATATCTGGGGATCACGCACGTAAATTGGCAGATTTTTTTGATTTTTCTACAGATACTACTGCTCAAATTCGTGACAACAAGAAATCTGTTCCTGCGCAGTAATCCAAATCTAGTATTGGCTTTACTATCAAAGACTTTACTTGGCACAACAATGCAATAAAATAACGATAAGGAGAGGTTGCTACAGTAGTAAACAACTTCCAAGACTCAAATATAAAATAAAGTGCAGAAGTAAAATAATGGGTTGTCTCCCATAAGCGCTTTTCTTTAACGCCTTTCAGCTAGGCGCAGAAAGTGTGTATCAAGTATTATCGAGAGATGAAGCATCAACATGGTTGTTGGGAGTTTTCACAACTATGCATTTTATCTTATCTATGTGAGTTTCAGAGGCTCCCTTTTCATTATTCTTAGGTTTGCTATCCTCGTCAAACAAATTTTCAGGAACAAGCCAACCATAGTTATTCTCTAGAGCGTCATTCATTCCTAGGATCTTACAAGGTATTGTTGTCTTAATCTCCCCACCATCATTAAGATTATTAGTGTACCTTACTCTCTCCATGTCCATCTTTTCAAGGATACTAACAAAATTGGTATAAGAGCCAAGCATTTTATATTTAATAAAGACCTTTCTAGCCTCTCTTGCTACACCACCAAATTCTTTAAGAAGGGTTTCTAAATCAAATTCTTTCTTTTCCCCTTCCTCCATATCACCGAGTGTGAGAAACATGTGTTGGATTATAGGATTGAGATTAACAAATTTAGTTTCCAACATGCGAACTAAAGAAGCAGCAGCAATTTCATAAGTAGGAGCAAGTTCTACCAAGTGTCTATCTTCAAAATCTTCAGCGGTACTAACATGAGTGAAAAATTCTTCTATATTATCTCTCCCAATTATAGACCCACGTCCTACCGGTATGTCTTTCAGAGTGAACTTAGGAGGAAACATGATGAAATAAACTAAAGGTAAATAAAGTAAATGCAAGTAACTAATTTTTTTGTGTTTTTAATATAGAGAACAAGACAGTAAATAAAGTAAAACCAGCAACTAATTTTTTTTGTATTTTGATATAATGCAGCAAACAAAGCAGTAAATAAAGTAAAGCAAGACAAAAACAAACTAAAGAGATTGGATGTGGGAGACTCCCCTTGCAGCGTGTCTTGACCTCCCCGGCAACGGCGCCAGAAATTTGCTTGATGCGTGTACTTGACACGTCCGTTGGGAACCCCAAGAGGAAGGTGTGATGCGCACAGTAGCAAGTTTCCCTCGATAAGAAACCAAGGTTTAATCGAACCGAGTAGGAGTCAAGAAGCACGTTGAAGGTTGATGGCGGCGGAGTGTAGTGCGGCGCAACACCAGGGATTCCGGCGCCAACGTGGAACCCGCACAACACAATCACGAACTTTGCCCCAACGTAACAGCGAGGTTGTCAATCTCACCGGCTTGCTGTAAACAAATGATTAGATGTATAGTGTGGATGATGATGGTTGTTTGCGAAGAACGAGTAAAGAACAATTGCAATGAGATTGTATTTCAGATGTAAAGAATAGGACCGGGGTCCACAGTTCACTAGCGGTGTCTCTCCCATAAGATAGCAAATGTTGGGTGAACAAATTACAGTTGGGCAATTGACAAATAAATAAGGCATAACAATGCACATACATATATCATGATGAGTACTATGAGATTTAATCAGGGCATTACGACAAAGTACATAGACCGCTATCCAGCATACATCTATGCCTAAAAAGTCCACTTTCGAGTTATCATCCGAACCCCTTCCAGTATTAAGTTGTAAACAACGGACAATTGCATTAAGTATGGTGCGTAATGTAATCAACACAAATATCCTTAGACAAAGCATCGATGTTTTATCCCTAGTGGCAACAAGACATCCACAACCTTAGAACTTTCCGTCATCTGTCCCGCATTTAATGGAGGCATGAACCCACTATCGAGCATAAATACTCCCTCTTGGAGTCACAAGTATCAACTTGGCCAGAGCCTCTACTAGCAACGGAGAGCATGCAAGAACATAAATAACATATATGATAGATTGATAATCAACTTGACATAGTATTCAATATTCATCGGATCCCAACAAACACAACATGAAGGATTACAAATAGATGATCTTGATCATGATAGGCAGCTCACAAGATCTAACATGATAGCACAATGAGGAGAGGACAACCATCTAGCTACTGCTATGGACCCATAGTCCAGGGGTGAACTACTCACACATCGATCCGGAGGCGATCATGGCGATGAAGAGACCTCCGGGAGATGATTCCCCTCTCCGGCAGGATGCCGGAGGCGATCTCCTGAATCCCCGAGATGGGATTGGCGGCGGCGGCGTCTCTGGAAGGTTTTCCGTATCGTGGCTCTCGGTACTGGGGGTTTCGCGACGAAGGCTTTAAGTAGGCGGAAGGGCGGAGTCGGGAGAGTCACGGGGGCCCCACACGCTAGGGCCGCGCGGGCCCCCCTTAGGCCGCGCCGCCCTAGTGTGTTTGCGACCCGTGGCCCCACTTCGTCTCTCCTCCGGTCTTCTGGAAGCTTCGTGGAAAAATAGGCCCCTGGGCGTTGATTTCGTCCAATTCCGAGAATATTTCCTTACTAGGGTTTCTGAAACCAAAAACAGCAGAAAACAGCAACTGGCTCTTCGGCATCTCGTCAATAGTTTAGTGCCGGAAAATGCATAATAATGACATATAATGTGTATAAAACGTGTGAGTATCATCATAAAAGTAGCATGGAACATAAGAAATTATAGATACGTTTGGGACGTATCAATGGGTCATGGCTTTAAGGCCGACATTGAAGAAATATCTAAGGAGCTGCCGAAAGGATAGGATGGGCAACTTGTTGATTTAAGCATCTTCAAGATATCGGCTCTTAAATGTGCACGCCAGCTCCTCGAGCTGGTGTTATCAAAGAAGACATCGGCCGGCCCTAGTTTATCGACTCAAACCCAAGCCATTTAATTTTTGTAGCAAGCTTTTCTTTGAACTGGTGTGAAACAATGTCCTGCCGGATACTTCTGTTTGTAATAAACTTTCGTGCTAGCAATGTTGCTAACACACTCTTTGTTATGATACTTCTGCTTGTATTCTCCCGATGGGAGTACCTTCTGACGTTGAAGCGAATCGATCTGTCATGCTTTTGACGTCTTTCCTTGCAGGTGTTCCCAGTGCCTTCATTTGTTGATGATTCCTCGGGTGCTCTTTCTGAAGATGATCGAGTGCAACGTATGAAGGATCGGATCACACAGTTGGAAAAGGACCTGCGCGGCACCTACGCCTTGGCCGCCATTATCAAGAAAAAGGGCGAAATTGCAGCCGACGTAGAGCGCTACGCTCTTTCTGAACTGCATAAGGCCATGATACGTCTCCAACGTACCTATAATTTCTGATGTTCCATGCTTGTTTTATGACAATACTTACATGTTTTGCTTGCACTTTATAATGTTTTTATGCATTTTCCGGAACTAACCTATTAACAAGATGCCGAAGTGCCAGTTCCTGTTTTCTGCTGTTTTTGGTTCCAGAAAGGCTGTTCGGGCAATATTCTCGGAATTGGACGAAATCAACGCCAAACATCTTATTTTTCACGGAAGGCCCCAGAACACCGAAGGAGAGTCGGAGGCGAGCCAGGGGGGCCCACACGACAGGGCCGCGCGGGCTCCACCCTGGCCGCGCCGGCCTATGGGGAGGAGGCCCCGTGGCCCCTCCGACTCCGTCTCTTCGCCTATATAAGTCCTTTCGACCTAAAAATGCGACACCAATTGACGAAACTCCAGAAAGACTCCAGGGGCGCCGCCGCCATCGCGAAACTCCAATTCGGGGGACAGAAGTCTCTGTTCCGGCACCCTGCCGGGACGGGGAAGTGCCCCGGAAGCCATCTCCATCAACGCCATCGCCTCCATCATGCTCCGTGAGTAGTTCCCCCATGGACTACGGGTTCTAGCTGTAGCTAGTTGGTATTCTCTCCCCCATGTACTTCAATACAATGATCTCATGAGCTGCCTTACATGATTGAGATTCATCTGATGTAATCGGTGTTGTGTTTGTCGGGATCCGATGGATTGTTACATTATGATTAGTCTAGCTATAAAGTTTGTGAAGTTATTGTTGCTGCAATCTTGTTGTGTTTAATGCTTGTCACTAGGGCCCGAGTGGCATGATCTTAGATTTAAGCTCTATACTTATTGCTTAGATTGTATCTACAAGTTGTATGCACATGTCTATGTCCGGAACCAAAGGCCCCAAAGTGACAGAAATTGGGACAACTGGAGGGAAGGCTTAGATATGAGGATCACATGTTCTCACCAAGTGTTAATGCTTTGCTCCGGTACTCTATTAAAAGGAGTACCTTAATATCCAGTAGATTCCCTTGAGGCCCGGCTGCCACCGGCTGGTAGGACAAAAGATGTTGTACAAGTTTCTCATTGCGAGCACGTATGACTATATATGGAAAACATGCCTACATGATTAATGATCTTGATGTTCTGTCTTAATGCTATTTCAATCCTATCAATTGCCCGACTGTAATTTGTTCACCCAACACTTGTTATTGGAGAGTTGCCACTAGTGTAGATAGCTGGGAACCCCGGTCCATCTTTCATCATCATATACTCGTTCTACATGTCATTGGAAGTAGTATCAACTATCTTCTGGTGTCATTGCTCTCGTGTTACTATTACTGCTGCTGGTATTCTCGTTATTATTGCTCTCATATCACTGCTACTTTCACATCACCCCTGTTGCTAGTGCTTTTCCAGGTGCAGCTGAATTGACGACTCAGTTGTTAAGGCTTATAAGTATTCTTTACCTCCCTTGTGTCGAATCAATAATATTACCCGCGAAGACTGCTGCGATCCCCTATACTTGTGGGTTATCAAGACCGTTTTCTGGCGCCGTTGCCGGGGAGGCATAGCTCTACTCATAAGTTCACCTGGGGAGTACACTCTACCTCTCTTTCTGTTTTTTTTTTGCTTAGTTTACTTTTGCCTAGTATATTTGTGCTTAGTTTATTTCTGTCTAGTATTATTTTGCTTAGTTTACTTTTGCCTAGTTTGTTTTTATTTCGTTTATTTTCCTCATATACCCAAAAATCCATAAAAATTTGAAAAACCTAAAAATTAAAAACTGCTATTATGGGAGAACCTACAACCTATTTGGAGCTTATAGAATATTATAATAATTATAGAGAATCAAGAGCGGGAAAAGTGATGAGTGCTGTGATAGAAAAATTGAATACAATTGTTAAAATCTTGCTTAAATGCCATGATATAAACTGTTGCTCTCAACAGGACACTAAACATCTTAAATTTCAATGTGGCTTTAGTGAGGATTTTTTAATTAAGAACTATAATCGGAATAGCTATATTCATTTTAGGTTTGAAGAGGTAGAACAATTTGTCATATTTATGGGAGCCTCTGAGATAGAATCCTTCATGGTTAAAAATTATGAAACTTGTGTTGTTTGTAAGGACCTTAAAGATTATGTCTCTTCTATCCTTAATTTTTGCAATGAAAGTTACATTGATAATCCTTATATCATTGATTATAAAGAGAGACTCATTAATGCACAAGAATGCACTCACAATTTGCGGGAACCTGTGGAAGAAGAAATTGATGAACCCGAAAGCTCATTGGATGAAAAAGAGGAGGAAATTGATGAACCTGAAAGCTCATTGGATGAAAAGGAAGAGGAGAGTGATGAACAAAAGGAGGAAGAATGGATTAGCTACCCATGCCAACCTTCTAATGAGAGTAACTCTTTATCTCTTACACTATTTGATTGTCCTCCATGCTTACCAAAGGAGGATGAATGTTATGTTCCTGTGGATTCTCTTGAAATAGTACCTATGAGTAAAACTTGTGAGAATAATTATGCTCCTGTTATTCATGATAATCCATGCTACTTTGATAAATTTTATGATAATGCTTTGTTTGTGCCTGATGTCGAAATGCATGGTACTAAAGAATTTTGCGTAGCAAATGTTTATGATAAAGCTCTTGATGATGGTCGTATGTTACTTGATAATATTAATTGTACTACTAATGAAAATGGGATTGGAGAGGTCTTGACATTATCTATGAGTCCCATATCTCTTGAGATTGATCAACCATCTTGTTATATTATTGATAAAAGTGTGTTTGAAAGTTTTAATCCTATTATTTCTGAGCTTGATAAAAATTATGTGTTTGTGAGTCATGAAAAGCATGCTGTATGTGATAGTTATGTTGTTGAGTTTGTTCATGAAGCTACTGAAAATTATTATGAGAGAGGAAAATATGGTTATAGAAATTTGCATGGTACTAAAACACCTCTCTATATGCTGAAAATTTTGAAGCTACTCTTGTTTTATCTTCCAATGCTTGTCACTTTGTTCTTCATGAATTTATTTGTGTACAAGATTCCTATGCATAGGAAGTGGGTTAGACTTAAATGTGTTTTGAATTTGCTTTTTATGCTCTCTTTTGCTTCAACTCTTATTTCTTGCGAGTGCATCATTAAAACTGCTGAGCCCATCTTAATGGCAATAAAGAAAGAACTTCTTGGGAGATAACCCATGTGTTTATTTTGCTACTGTTTTGTTGTGTCTTGGAAGTTGTTACTACTGTAGCAACCTCTCCTTATCTTTATTTTATTGCAATGGTGTGCCAAGTGAAGCCTCTAATCGAAGGTTGATACTAGATTTGGATTTCCGCGCAGAAACAGATTTCTATCTGTCATGAATCTGGGCTGTTTTCTCTGTAGGTAACTCAGAAAATTATGCCAATTTATGTGCGTGTTCCTCAGATATGTACGCAACTTTCATTAGTTTTGATTTTTCTGATTTGAGCAACGGAAGTACCTCTTTAAAATTCGTCTTTACTGGCTGTTCTGTTTTGGCAGATTCTGTCTCCGTTTTTTGCATTGTCTCTTGTGGACTTTAAGCAAGGCTTTCTAGACGTGGAGAGATGTAGCTAATGTTTTATTGAGTTCTTGCAATGTGTCACTACTGGACTAAAGTGGATTAAAGTTTTTTGAGTACTAACCCCTCTAATGAAGTTTATGAGAAGTTTGGTGTGGCAGAAGTTTTCAAGGGACAAGAGAGGAGGATGATATATGATCAAGAAGAGTGAAAAGTCTAAGCTTGGGGATGCCCCCGTGGTTCATCCCTGCATATTTTAAGAAGACTCAAGCATCTAAGCTTGGGGATGCCCAAGGCATCCCCTTCTCCATCAACAACTTATCAGGTCACCTCTAGTGAAACCATATTTTTATTCCGTCACATCTTGTCTTATGATACGTACCTATAATTTTTGATGTTCCATGCTTGTTTTATGACAATACTTACATGTTTTGCTTGCACTTTACAATGTTTTTATGCATTTTCCGGAACTAACCTATTAACAAGATGCCGAAGTGCCAGTTCTCGTTTTCTCGCTGTTTTTGGTTCCGTGAAAGGCTGTTCGGGCAATATTCTCGGAATTGGACGAAATCAACGCCAAACATCTTATTTTTCCCGGAAGGCCCCAGAACACCGAAGGAGAGTCGGAGGCGAGCCAGGGGGGCCCCACCCGACAGGGCCGCGCGGGCTCCACCCTAGCCGCGCCGGCCTATGGGGAGGAGGCCCCGTGGCCCCTCCGACTCCGTCTCTTCGCCTATATAAGTCCTTTCGACCTAAAAACGCGACACCAATTGACGAAACTCCAGAAAGACTCCAGGGGCGCCGCCGCCATCGCGAAACTCCAATTCGGGGGACAGAAGTCTCTGTTCCGGCACCCGCCGGGACGGGGAAGTGCCCCGGAAGCCATCTCCATCAATGCCATCGCCTCCATCATGCTCCGTGAGTAGTTCCCCCATGGACTACGGGTTCTAGCCGTAGCTAGTTGGTATTCTCTCCCCCATGTACTTCAATACAATGATCTCATGAGCTGCCTTACATGATTGAGATTCATCCGATGTAATCGGTGTTGTGTTTGTCGGGATCCGATGGATTGTTACATTATGATTAGTCTATCTATAAAGTTTGTGAAGTTATTGTTGCTGCAATCTTGTTGTGTTTAATGCTTGTCACTAGGGCCCGAGTGGCATGATCTTAGATTTAAGCTCTATACTTATTGCTTAGATTGTATCTACAAGTTGTATGCACATGTCTATGTACGGAACCAAAGGCCCCAAAGTGACAGAAATTGGGACAACTGGAGGGGAAGGCTTAGATATGAGGATCACATGTTCTCACCAAGTGTTAATGCTTTGCTCCGGTACTCTATTAAAAGGAGTACCTTAATATCCAGTAGATTCCCTTGAGGCCCGGCTGCCACCTGGCTGGTAGGACAAAAGATGTTGTACAAGTTTCTCATTGCGAGCACGTATGACTATATATGGAAAACATGCCTACATGATTAATGATCTTGATGTTCTCGTCTTAATGCTATTTCAATCCTATCAATTGCCCGATCGTAATTTGTTCACCCAACACTTGTTATTGGAGAATTGCCACTAGTGTAGATAGCTGGGAACCCCGGTCCATCTTTCATCATCATATACTCGTTCTACATGTCATTGGAAGTAGTATCAACTATCTTCTGGTGCCATTGCTCATGTGTTACTATTACTACTGCTGTGTTACTGTTACTATTGCTCTCATATCACTGCTACTTTCACATCACCCCTGTTGCTAGTGCTTTTCCAGGTGCAGCTGAATTGACGACTCAGTTGTTAAGGCTTATAAGTATTCTTTACCTCCCCTTGTGTCGAATCAATAAATTTGGGTTTTACTACCCGCGAAGACTGCTGCGATCCCCTATACTTGTGGGTTATCAGGCCTCCGAAAGTTTAAACTGTAAGTTCCCTTGTCTTTGATTACTCTTTTGTTGAAAACGCATTGCCTGATCTTCCATCAATTTCTTTGCCAGTCATAGATTTGAACCGTACAGAAGAGAACAAGCGGATTCACGAGTGTGTGCACGCATTAACCCAGCTATCGTCAGCCGACGAAATTTTCTGGAGGGAGCACTCGAAAGCGTCGGCTGTTGCTCAATTCCAAGATCGGGTCGAGCAAGTCCACCACTTCTTCGACAAGTGTTACAAAGGATTGAGAGTTATATGGAAGACAATGTTTCCTTTAAACTCAGTTCCCCCCACCTTGTTGACGTTAATGTCAGAATTCTGCAATGCCAAGAAGGTCAAGAACCTGGTACGTGCCCAGGTGTTTGCGGGAGCTAGGTTTGCGCTTGCCCTCGTCCTTGCACGGTATCCCTCAGCGAATTTGTTGTCTATCGCCAACGCAACTGGCGATTTGGAGACGCTGTATCCGAAGGTTGTACTGCCGTCCAATGTCATTGTCGATAGGTTAGAAAAGGACTCAAAGGTACCTGAAGAGAAAGACATTCTGCAAGAGTAACTCAGGGTTAAGTTTGTCTTTGTAAATGGGTATTTTGGCTACTTCATCCAGGTGTTTGGATTGTTTTAGCCGAGGTAGATACATGTATATGTATTTTTACCATGTTGGTGCCGTTGGCAAATTTTGAAGGAGCAAATCTTAATTACTCGTTTAGATGTATGTGTATTCGTTGGTCAGCAAATCATTTGAGTGATAAGCTCGTGTTGCGGGTTTTGCTAAACCCGTTGTATGCGCAACTTTGCTTTCAACCGATGTATGCTTCGACAGTCACTCCCGAATATTTCGGGTGCAGTGAATCTGTCGATGGGCCCGTTGTTCTTTGATATTTCCATAAGTAAAATATCTAACGTGGGTTGTGTTTTATGTGTATTTCCAAACTCTTGCTATTTTCGGCACTCGTAGAGGCATCTATAGCAAAGGGAGAGATTGGTGTCCTTGTTTATTTTGCATCCTTTTAGCACTCGTAGAGGCTTTTTTGGAGCATGGTCGTTCGCCGCACATTACATTACACCGTTGCTCACCGAAAGGCGTAGGCAAGGTTTATGATGGTGCGGTTTAGATGCTCCGAATCACTGAAATGCTTATCAAGGGATTAGTTTCTCATTAACAAAGTAAACACGAGGCTAGAAGGCAAAAAAAGAGGAGCCCTGCTGAAAGTAAAGGGAAAAACTAAACTCTAATAAATTGCTTAAGCAATGAAGGGGTTCTTCTCATCTTCTGGCTTGGTCACCATGTTAGTGGTTACCGAAGCGTTGTTGATTTCACCAGGAGCCTGGATGATGGTTGCTAGTGTCTTGCCATCTCCTAAGTCTTCTGCGCCATCAGCTGCCGAAGCTTTTCCGCCGAAGCTTTCTCCGCGAAGTTTGTCGTCGCCGAAGCTTCAAGGGCGAGGTTGGCTGGCTTCTTCTTTGCTCCTCTGACGCGTTCTTCTTCCTTAGTATCGCGTGATGATGACTTCGAAGGAAGGTCAGTAAGTTTCTGCCGCAGTCAAAACTTTGCAGCAATCCTCTGAAAGTCTCGATCATAATTGTCTGAGCAATCCTCTGAAAGTCTCGATCACAATTGTCTGAGCGTGAGAAACTTCCATAAACTATAATGTTAGTCCCATTGCTCCCAGGAATTTTCAGCTTGAGGTATGTGTAGTGCGGTACAGCCATGAACTTGGCATAAGCTGGCCTCCCGAGTATAGCGTGATACTGCGACTCCCAGTTCACGACTTCAAACTCGATCTTTTCCTTCCTGAAGTTGTCGGATTTGCCAAAGACGACGTTCAGGTAAACTTTCCCAAGACAGTACGCTGGTGAAGTAGGGAGAATTCCATGAAAGCGGGTGTCCGATTCTTCTAGCATTCTCATGGTGATCCCCATACCCTTGATCGTGTCGAGAAATATCAGGTTTAGTCCGCTTCCACCATCCATGAAGACTTTGCTCATCTTGAATCCCCCGACCTGCGCCTCGACTACTAAGGCCGCGTGTCCTGGTTTCGGTATGGTCATCGGGTGGTCTGCTCGGCTGAATGTAATGTTCTGAGACGACCACTCGATATATTCAGGGATGTTCGCCATGATGCTTTCTGCCAGGTTGATTTCTCGAGTGGGCTTCTTCATTTCTCTTCTTGAAACTCCTTTCATGTGGATCATACTCATCTGCCCACGTGGTGGTGGGAATGCCTCGTTGGGTTGGTGAGGTTGAGCCTGCTGGACCTGATGCTGTGGTGGAGGTGGTGGTGGTGGTAGCGGTTGCTGTCCTCCCTGCTGGATGAGTTTGTGCATGTCAATGAACTGCGACAGTCCCTGAGTAAGTGGCTTGACTTTATTTTGCCGTCCTTAGAATCGGTGTACGAGTGCAAGTAACAGGGAGCGTTGATCTGCTCAGCGTAGGGCAGTTCGGGAGTCCTCTGCTGCCGTGGTTTATAATTGCCACGGTTCCCAGAGTTGTTCCGATTGCCGTCATGTCGATCGTCTCTTCTATCGTCATATCGATTGTCCTGCCGATCAGAGTATCCTGCAGCTACTAGGTTGTTGTCGTCATAGTTGCGGTTCTTCCTTCTCTTGTGGCGATCCCTCCGACCACCCGAATCGTGCTTCGGCTGATCGTCGTCCTCATCGTCGCTGCGCTGTCGCGGCTTTCGCACGCTGTCCTCGCCATCAGCCCAGCTGTTGGCGATTTCCATTAGCTTGGTTATGGTTTTTGCCTTTTTGCGCCTGAGTTCCTCTATGTAGCTTTCACGTCGGATGCCATCGCAGAAGGCATCAGTTGCTCTGTCGACAGATACATCTTCGGCAGCGTTTAAGAGTTTGGTGAATCTCCCGATGTATGCGCGCATTGATTCCTTCTGCTTTTGCTGGCAATGTCGTAACTCTTCGATCCCGACGGGTCTTTTGTACGTTGCTTGGAAATTGGCAACAAAAACATCTACTAGGTCGTCCCATGATTTGATGGAACCCTTCGGCAGACCCCTTAACCAGGCTCGCGCTGAATCCTTTAGGTAGAGCTGCAAGCACTGCATTGCTGCTATCTGGTTCCCCTTATGCAGAATCACAGTCTGCAGATAGTCGTCTATCCAGGACCTTGGCTCCTGCTGCCCATCGTATTTGGCAGCGTCAGTAGGGGTGGGTTTGAACTTCCTGGGTGGCATCGCCTCGCGGATTTTGTAGCTTAAACAATCGGCTCCCCTGAGCTCGCCGTCGTTCTCCTGACTCTCATCCAAAGAATCACTGTCATACTCCTCCCTGGCGGCGCGTCGTCGCCTTGCTTTGTCGATCCTGCTCTGAGTGATTTCGTCCCGAGCATCTCTCGCATGGTGCTTTGAACCACTGGCCTGCAACGTGGCCTTTTCCTTCCGCGGAACTAGATTATCTCCCAATATCGCGAGACTTTCCAGGGCACCTCGGTGGGCTTGAGCAATGGAACCTTCAGGGCGCTGATTGATGAGGTATGCAGCGAGATTGGCGGTTGCTCCTGCGACGGTTTTTGGCCGTGGCATGCCCGCGGTGTCCGTGGTCATAAAAGACTTGGTCAGGTTCGATGTTATTTCTCTAGCATCGTCTTCCGATAGCCTAGAAAGTCTTGATCGATGCTTGCCTGCCCCTTGAGTGCTTCGAGAGGCGCTTCCTTGCGAGCCTCTTCGTCGCTGGATCGGTCTGCCGCAGATAGGCGTCTCTCGAGGTTGGTTTGTTCCTTGAATAATCGTTCCCGGTTTTTCTCCAAAATAGAGCGGTAAGCATTGAGGGTGCCAACCGTGGTTCCTGTCGGGAGCGATGTGTTGTTAAGCACGGCTGCTTTGTCCGCTGCCCACTCCTCTTCTGCGATAGTGTGGTCACTGTTGTTGTTGCTGGCGCTGTTCTCAAAACTAGCTCGCCTGCTGGAACGGGGGGTGCAGTCTCCGTCTCCCCTGTTAGCAACGTAAACTTGATGGTGCGCCGCCCCTCGGGTGACACCTTGGACGATGTTGTCGATGCTGTCCTCTCCCGATGAATACTGGGCATTGCAGATGAACGGTGTGTCGCTCGATCCCAGCCCGTGCCTGGTGTCGCAGTTCAAGCAGTAGTACGAGGTTAATTCCGAAGATGCGGGATTGTCGGATCCAACCGATGACGACGTCGAACAGGGAGTCGGATCCAACCGGCGAACTCGTCGACCCAGTCAGACCAGCCGAAAGGTCGGGTGATGATGACGCGCTTGGACTCGTTGATCTGGAGATGGGCGACTCCAGCAGCCGAAGGATTCCTTCTGAGTTGACGTTGTAGTGGACGCTCCCGAATGTCATCTCCATGTTGCATTGCAGATTGGAGAAGGTCGAGCGAGACGAGTCGCTGTGCGGGGTGAATTCATAGGAGCCGAAGCGAATCGGGCTCCCCGATTTCGGTGATGATGGTGTTGACGATGTCGCCGATGACATGACGGGCTCTACCGATGTCCGATCTTGTGCCGACAGGCTTCCCACAGACGGCGCCAATTGTCGAGGGTACTCCTCGGCAATTCCCTCCGATTGGGGCTTAGGGTTGACGGAATCCTGCAAGCTGACACGAGACATCGGTTCACAGACAAGCGGGGAGAGCGATTTACCCAGGTCCGGGGCCCTCGATGAGGTAAAACCCTTACGTCCTGCCTGTCTGTTCTTGATTATGAAGATATCGTGTTACAATGGGGTGCCGAATAGTTCGGCTGAGATCTCGTCGAGAGGCTAAGTGCTATGATGACCTAGCTCTAGACTTTTTGGTGGCCTAGATTGCTAAGATTGATTGTGTCCCTCGGCAGCCCCTCTCCTGGCCTTTATATCAAGGAAAAAAATAGCGCGCTATAACAAAATAGCGTGGGTCTAAAAATACGCTATTAGCATGTTATAGCGTGCTATTAACACGAATAGCGCGATATAGCGCCGAAATAGCGTAGCGTCGGCTCTCCAGATATGCTATAGCGTGCTATTAGCGTTGGAATAGCGCGCTATTTTTTCCATGGCTTTATATAGGAGGCCAGGTCTCAAGAGATCTAACCGAGTACGACTTGGTTTACAATAGCTTTAGATCTAATCTTTCCTTGTTCGGCCGCTTCGTTATCTTGCCCGCCAAGGAATCTTCTGGTGCGCCATCCAAGCGGCCCGTCTTGCCTCCAAGTGCCTTCATGGGCCTCCAACTAGACAATACGGGATAGGGCAATGTCGGTTACCCGAAGGGTAATGCCCACGTCAACATGCAAACATTCACAAGAATGATTTGATACATAAATTAGTAAAAATAGTTTGCAATCTTCAGGGAAAATACAATTAAGTTAAAATGTTGAAAACATCACAATTGTTTATTTTATCGATTAAGCAAAGAGGAATAGGATAGCTAAGTTGTTAGCAATCACTCGAAAGAACAATAAATGCACTCTTGAAACCATGTACAGTGCGGAAAATAAGTGGAATTAGGCTAGTTCTATCATGTAAAGAAAAACTATTACCTGTAGTATAGAAACTCGTGAACGGATGGTATTATTTCTCCAAAAAAATCTGATCAAGTTTCCTGAACATCATCAAATCTAGTTGAACAATGAAGGCACAATATCTCTGTTGCCGGACAACTATATACAAACGCATAAACATCCTCGGAGTACCTCACTATAGATTCATTCATTGCATGTCTCGAATCCATACGGGCAGACCGATAATCTCATGTATGTTAACGGTATTCTGCAACATCCATTTTGCAGAACCATCATTGTTGTACTTGCGACCCTGAACTTGGAAGATGGGGTATGGCAATACAATGATGCCTACACCACCACCCTCTACCCTAATGATACATATGCAGCTATTGTGAATACCGGCAAAACTACACCTCTTGATCACAGTGAATCGCTGCTCAGGAGTCTAAATTGGAGGAATATCATAATAAAATGGAACAACATATTCTAAACGCAAACAGGAAATCAGAAGGGAGAGCCAATTCGGGCGGAAATGACACGGAAATTACGCAAAAACAAGTACGGAAAATTGGTAGAAATAAAAATCAGCTAGACCGACGTCCTACTTAGAGTCGGTGATTTTTCTGCTTCCTTCCATCCTAAATGTATTTCTTTTCCAAGAACTTTTTTTCGGGATTATTAATGCCTTAGTGCATATGGGAAACTATTTATGTTGACTTTTGTGCTATAAAAGGTGTTGAACTTTGTGTGCTACTTTATATTTAATTGTCACTTGTCGAAGTTGTTAGCTATTACTTTTCTGGTTTCTTATTTCTTTATTTGTGCATTTTCATGTATGGAACAAGGTATTATATTTATGTTGTGTCACGAAAACGACCGTTTTGATGGTATATATCACCATTAGTTATATATATATACATCTCCAATGATTTTCACGTCATATTTGTTTCCATGGTTCGTGATTTCACTTTAGGTTCCAACGGGGCAAGCTAGAAGAAAACGATAAATTAAGTTTCATGGGGTATTATTTGAATACTCTCCAAGAATTATTGTGAGCCTAATTGTGTAGAGAACATATATAAATTATTTTGGTTGTATTCTGCCAGACATAAGATTTGATTTAATATAATCTTCTACTTCTAGAGGTATACACCTTTTCAATATCATCAATTGTTTATATCTATCAAATCATGATCTTTATGAATCCCTTTTTTACGATCGGAGTCTAAATTGTCGATTGAATCTAATGAATACCATAATAAAATGAAATATGTCCTCCTCATATTTTGCTATAATAAAAATGTGTAAATGGAGTATTCTCCTACAATAAAAATGTGTAAACATAAGCAATGGAGCCCTCTTCGTAGCATTGTACGCTCAACATGATTGTGTAAGATTTACCATGATTGTGCCTTCGACTACACTGCAAGAACCGGATGCCATGAGTCGAGATCAAACCTTGGTTTAATTCCAACATGCAAACAACACGTGCTCACCAATCCGAGAACGGGTGGTTACCGGAAAAATATTTATAGGACACGTGCAAACCTTCACAAGAATGATTTGATACATAAATTAGTCAAAATAGTTTGCAATCTTCAGGGAAAATACAATTCAGTTATAATGCAGAAAACATCATAATTATTGATTTTATCGCTCAAGCAAAGAGGAACAGGATAGCAAAGTTGTTAGCAATCATTTGAAAGAACAATAAATGCACTCTTGACACCATGTACAGTGCGGAAAATAAGAGGAATTAGGCTAATTATGTCATGTAAATATAAACTATTACCTGCAGTATAGAAATTCGTGAACGGATGACATTATTTCTCCAAAAAAATTGATTAAGTTTCCCGAACAGCATCGAATCTAGTTAAACAATGAAGACATAGTGTCTCAGTTGCCGGACAACAATATAAAAACCGCATCAACATCCTCGTAGTACCTCACTATAGCTTCATTCCTTGTCTCGAACCCATACGGCATACCGATGATCTCATGTATGTTGACGGTCTTCTGCAACATCCATGTGGTAACACCATCATTGCTGAACTTGCAACCCCACACTTGGATGTTGGAGTGTGGCAATACAACGATGCCTACACCACCACCATCTTCCCTAATAATCCGGATGGATCTAGCACGAATGCCGGCAAAACTAGGCCTCTTGATCACAGCTAATCACAGTTTAGGAGTCTGAATTGGAGGAACACCATAATAAAATGGAAGAACATATTCTAAACACAAACTGGAAATTAAACGGCAGAGCCAATTCGGGTGAAAACAACACGGAAATTATGCAAAAACAAGTACAAAAAATTGGTAGAAATGAAACTCAGCTAGACCGAGGTGCTACTAAGAGTCGGTGATTTTTCTGCTTGCTCCCATCCTAAACATATATGTTTCCAAGAACTTTTTTTGTCAGGATTATTAATTCCTTTGTGCATATGTGAAACTATTTATATGGAATTTTGTGCTATAAAAGGTGTTGAGCTATGTGTGTTACTTTATATTCAATTGTTACTTGTCGAAGTTTTGAGCTATTCCATATTTGGTTTCTTATTTCTTTATATGTGCATTTTCGTGTATGGACCAAGGTATTATACTGCTATTGTGTCCCGAAAACGACCATTTTTAATGGTATAATATCACATTTAGTTTCATAAATATTCATCTCCAATAATTTTCGCTTCATTTTTGTTTCCACAGTACGCGATTTCACTTTAGGTTCAGCGGGATAAGCTGGAAGAAAATGATAAATTAAGTTTCTTGGGGTATTATTTGAATACTCTCCAAGAACCCTGGTGAGCCTAATTGTGTAGAGAACATATTTACATTATTTTGTTGTATTATGCAAGACTTGAGATTTGATTTAATATAATCTTCTACTTCTGGAGGTATAAACCTTTTCGAAATCATCAATTGTTTATATCTATCACATCATGATCTTTATGAATCGCTTTTCTACTCTAGGATTCTAAATTGTTGGTTTAATCTAATTAATACCAATATAAAATGCAATATGTCCTCTTTATATTTTGCTACAATGAAAATGTGTAAATGGAATATTCTACTACAATAAAAATGTGTAAACATAAGCAATGGAGCCCTCTTTATAGCATTGTACGCTCAACATGATTGTGTAAGATTTACCATGCATGATTATGCTTTGACTACACTTCAAGAACCGGATGTCACGACTCGAGATTGAACCCACGTTTCCAGTATGCGTACAACACGCGCTCACCAATCCGATAACGGGTGGTCCTAGCAATAATTTTATAGAACTTGTGCAAACCTTCACAAGAAGGATTTGACACATAAATTAGTCAAAATAGTTTGCAATCTTTAGGGGAAACAGAATTCAATTATAATGAAGAAAACATCATAATTATTGATTTTATCGATCAAGCAAAGAGGAATAGGATACCTAAGTTGTTAGAAATCACTTGACGAACAATAATTGCACTCTTGAAACCATGTACAGTGCGGAAAAAGGTGGAATTAAGCTATTTATTTTATGTAAAGATAAACTATTACCTACAGTATAGAAATTCATGAACGGATGACACTATTTCTCCAAAAAAATCTAATTAAGTTTCCTGAACAACATCGAATCTAGTTGAACAATGAAGGTATAGTGTCTCAGTTGTTCAACAACGATATAAAAGCCGCATCAATATCCTTGGAATACCTCAGTATAGCTTCATTCTTTGTCTCGAACCCATACGAGAGACCGATGATCTCATGTATGTTAACGGTCTTCTCCATCATCCATGTCACAACACCATCATTGATGAACTTGCAACCCCGCACTTGGAAGCTGGGTATGACAATAAAACGATGCCCACACCACCGCCCTCTACCTAATGATCCGTATGCAGCTACTGCGAATGCCGGCAAAACTAGGCCTCTTAATCAGAGCAAATCGCTGCTCAGGATTGTAAATTGGAGGAATACCATAATAAAACGGAAAAGCATATTATAGATGCAAACTCAAAATGAAATGGGAGAGACAATTCGTGGCGAAAATGACACGGAAATTACAAAAAAAGTACGTAAAATTGGTAAAAATAAAACTCACCTAAACCGAGGTGTTACTCAGATTCGGTGATTTTGTTGTTTCCTCCCATCCTAAACGTATTTGTTTTCTAAGAACTTTTTTGTCAGGATTACTAATGCCTTAGTGCGTATGTGAAACTATTTATGTGGACTTTTGTGCTATAAAGGGTGATGAACTATATATGCTACTTTATATTCAATTGTGACTTGTCGAAGTTGTGAGCTATTCCCTATCTGGTTACAAAGGTATTATACTACTATTTTGTCCCAAAAACGACCGTTTTTATTGCTATATATCACCTTTAGTTTCATATATTTTGATCTCCAATGGTTCCCGCTTCATTTTTGTTTCCGCGTTTGCGGTTTCACTTTAGATTCCAGCAGAACCAGTTGGAAGAAAACAATAAATTAAGTTTTTTTTGGTTCTTATTTGAATACTCTCCAAGAATTATGGTGAGCCTAATTGTGTAGAGAACATATATACATTATTGTGGTTGTATTCTGCAAGACATGAGATTTGATTTCATATAATCTTCTTCTAGATGTATAAACCTTTCAATATCATCAATTGTTCATATCTATCACATCATGATCTTTATGAATCCCTTTTCTACTCGAGGAGTCTAAATTGTTGGTTGAATATAATTAAAACCACAAAAAATGCAATATGTCCTCTTCATATTTTTCTAAAATAAAAATGTGTAAATGGAATAATTTCCTACAATAAAAATGTGTAAACATAACCAATGGATCACTCTTTATAGCATTGTATGCTCAACACGATTGTGTAAGATTTACAATGATTGTGCCTTCTACTACACTTCAAGAACAGGGTGCCAGGACTCGAGATCGAACCTAGGTTTCTAGCATGTGCACAACATGCGCCCACCAATCCGACAACGGGTGGTTCCTGGCAATAATTATATAGAACATGTTCAAACCTTCACAAGAATGATTTGATACATAAATTAGTCAAAATAGTTTGCCATCTTCAACGAAAATACAATTCAGTTATAATGCAGAAAACATCACATTTATTGATTTTATCGATCAAGCAAAGAGGAACAGGATACCTAAGTTGTTAGCAAGAACTTTAAAGAACAATAATGCACTCTTGCAACAATGTACAGTGCCGAAAATAAGTGGAGTTAGGCTACTTATGTGATGTAAAGATATACTATTACCTGCAGTATCGAAATTCATGAATGAATGACACTATTTCTCCAAAAAAAAATCTGATTAAGTTTCGTGAACAACATCGAATCTAGTTGAACAATGAAGGCATAGTGTCTTAGTTGCCAGAAAATGATATAAAAACCGCATCAACATCCTCGGAGTACCTCACTATAGCTTCATTCCTTGTCTCGAACCCATACGACAAACCGATTATCTCATGTATGTTAACGTTCTTCTGCAACATCCGTGTGGCAACACAATCATTGCTGAACTTGCGACCACGCACTTGGAAGTTGGGGTATGACAATAAAACGATGCCTACACCACCGCCCTCTGCCCTAATGATCTGGATGCAGCTACAGTGAATGCCTGCAAAACTAGGCCTCTTGTACACAGCTAATCGCTCGCTACCCGTGTTCCCAATCCAATGAAAAAGTGCTGCTTAGGAGTCTAATTTGGACGAATACAATAACAAAATGGAATAACATATTCTAAATGTAAACTAGAAATGAAACGGGAGAGACAATTCCGGCGGAAACAATATGAAAATTACGCAAAAAACAAGTACGGAAAATTGGTAGAATTAAAACTTAGCTTGACCGTGATTTTGCTACTTCCTCCCATTCTAAACATATATGTTTTTCAAGAACTTTTTTTGTCAGGATTATTAATGTCTGAGTGCATATGTGAAACTATTTATGTGGACTTTTGTGATATAAAAGGTGTTGAACTATGTGTGCTAATTATATTCAACTATCACTTGTCGAAGTTTTGAGCTATTCCCTATCTGGTTTCTTCTTTCTTTAATGGTGCATTTTCGTGTATGGGACAATATATTATACTGCTATTGTGTCCCGAAAACGACCGTTTTAATGGTATATATCATCTTTAGTTTCATATATATTCATCTCCAATGATTTCCACTTCATTTTTGTTTCCACGGTTCGATATTTCATTTTATGTTCCAACGGGACAAGCCGGAAGAAAATAACAGATTAAGTAGCTTCGGATATTATTTGAATATTATCCAAGAGTTATGGTGAGCTTAATTGTGTAGAGAACATATATACATTATTGTTCTTGTATTCTGCAAGACTTGAGATTTGATTTAATATTATCTTCTACTTCTAGAGGTATACACCTTATCAACATCCTCGGAGTACATACCTCACTATAGCTTCATTCTTTGTCTCGAACCCATACGGCAGACCGATGGTTTCATGTATGTTAATGGTCTTCTGCAATATCCATGTGGCAACACCATCAATGCTGAACTAGCGACCCCCACTGGGGTATGACAATACAACGAAGGCTACACCACCGCCCTCTGCCCTAATGATCCGGATGTAGCTACTGTGAATGCGGCAAAACTAGGCCTCTTGATCATAGCTAATCGCTGATCATGAGTCTAAATTAAAGGAATACCATATTAAAATGGAACACCATATTCTAAACGCAAACTGGAAATGAAATGGGAGTGACAATTTCGGGCAGAAACGACACAGAAATTATGCAAAAACAAGTATGGAAAATTGGTAGAAATAAAACTCAGCTATTCAGCTAGACCGACGTGCTACTCAGATTCGGTGATTTTGATGCTTCCTCCCATCCTGAACGTCGGTTTGCGATTTCACCTTAGGTTCCAGCGGGACAAGCTAGAAAAAATAAATTAAGTTTTTTGGGGTATTATTTGAATACTCTCCGAGAATTATGGTAAGCCTAATTGTTTAGAGAACATATATACATTATTTTGCTTGTATTCTGAAAGACTTGTGAGTTGATTTAATATAATCTTCTACTTATAGAGGTATAAACCTTTTCAATACCATCAATTGTATATATCTATCACATCATGATCTTTATGAATCCCTTTTCTACTCTAGGAGTCTAAATTGTTGGTTGAATCTAATTAATACCATAATATAATGCAATATGTCCTCTTCATATTTTGCTACAATAAAAATGTGTAAATGGAATATGCTCGTACAATAAAAATGTGTAAACACAAGCAATGGAGCCCTCTTTATAGCATTGTACGCTCAACATGATTGTGTAAGATTTACCAATTGTGCCTTGGACTACACTTCAAGAACCGGATGGCAGGACTCGAGATTGAACGCACGTTTCCAATATGCACACAACACGCGCTCACCAATCCTATAACAGGTGGTTCCTAGCAATAATTTTGTCATTCTTGTGCAAACCTTCACAACAATGATTTGATACATAAAGTAGAGTGGATTTGGTGTTCGGGGGGTACGTGAGCACCCCCTAGACACCGTTGGATTTGCTTTTAGATTCGCACAATCTCAACTTGTAAACTGACGGCAACACACGGTGCTAGTGGGAATCTGCTTTTGCTTGTTTATTGTCCTCTTTTGTGGACCCTCTGTTGAGTGACTGACACAAGTCTCTCATCCATCTCAGTGTGCGCTCTCTCCTCACATCTGAACCTTTATTATTTGCCCCTTCTAGATTGCTGGCGACGTGAAAAGAACAAACACCCCTATCCCCAATCCTTATCCTATCTCACACGGACTTCAATTTCAGTCCTCGCTGCTACCTGCACTCTGCGATGAGGTCGCCATCGCTGGAAGCAAGAGACGAGGGGGTTGAGCTCGTCGCAACGCCGAGGCAGAGGAGACTGTCGCTGGGCCGCACCTTCTTCGCGCCTACCGACCTCGTGGTCTTGCTCACGGCGCCGCGCCCGTCCTCGCAGCCACGAAACCTCTGTCAGCCCGCGCATGGCCACCGCTCCGGGCCTATTGCCGTCGCCTGAGAAGGATGGATAAGGCGGCGACTAAAGGGGCATCGCGGGCGCGTTGGGCGGAGGAGCCGAATCGGTGGAGGTTGAGCAGGGAGGTGTCGAACCCGCCGGATCGGGTGGCAGCGGTGCCGGCCATGGCGCGGAATCCAGGCGCCCCCCGTCGAGCTGGTGCTGCACGGTGGTGAAGGAAGGAAGCAGCCGGAGGTTGGGGCGTCGAGGTTCGCGCGGCTCCCGCCCTTTCTCCGCAGCGGTGATGGAGGGGGCCGGTGCGGCTTGCAGCGGCAGCGGGAAGCGGACAGCCCCTGCGCGCACCCGGCGGCGGCAGCGCGGCCACGAGGCCCCGCCGCTCGGCCTCCCACCCGCTGGTGCGCGGCCACGAGGCCCCGCCGCTCGGCCTCCCACCCGCTGCTCGCGTGGAGGCGGCGTCCCGATGCGTGCGCGGCGACGGCGGCGGCCTCCCCTGCGGCCGCGTGCTCGCGTGAAGGAAGCGTCCCGATGCGGACGCGGCGACGACGGCAACCTCTCCAGCTCGGTGCTCCTCAATTTTCGCCGCTGGATCGGTGTTTCCATCGTGGTTAGGGGAGAGAGACAGAGAAAAGGTGTGTGTGGCTTGGAGAGAGATGTGGAGAGGATAAGACGCAGCGGTTAAAAAGGGGGACGTGCGATTTTTTATCGGGGTGACATAATTTTTTTATTACAAATGTCATCTCACGGACAACTAACACCGTTAGACACGTGTCAGTCTCTCACCGCGTGCTCACGTACCCATGCCCGGGCTTCATCCGAAGTAGCCAAAATAGTTTGCAATCTTCAAGGGAAATAGAGTTCAGTTATAATGCAGAAAACATCATAATTATTGATTTTATCGATCAAGCAAAGAGGAATAGGATACCTAAGTTGTTAACAACCACTTGAAAGAACAATAAATGCACTCTTGAAACCATGTTCAATCCGGGAAAAAGTAGAATTAGGCTACTTATGTCATAAAATTAGGCTACTTATGTCATGTAAAGATAAACTATTACGTGCAGTATAGAAATTCATGAACGGAAGACACTATTTCTCAAAAAAAATCTGGTTAAGTTTCCAGAACAGCATCGAATCAAGTTGAACAATGAAGGCATAGTGTATCAGTTGTCGGACAACGATATAAAAGACGCATCAACATCCTCGGAAATACCTCCGTATAGTTTCATTCCTTATCTCGAACACATACGGCAGACCCATGATCTCATGTATGTTAACGGTCTGCTGCAACATCCATGTCGCAACACCATGATTGATGAACTTGCGACTCCGCACTTGGAAGCTGGGGTATGACAATAAAATGATTCCTACACCACCGCCCTCTACCTAATGATCTGGATCCCACCGTCGTCTACCCTTTAGTCCCGGTTGGCAATACGAACCGGGACTAAATGATTTCTTGTTTTTTTGGCTTCCCACGCACCTCCACCCCCTTCTCCCCACGTGGATCACCTTTTTAGCTTTGTAAAATATAAAAGAAAATGATAAAAAAATGATAAAAAAATGTTTTGAGATTCCTCTATGTCACGTAACCTACTATTAGGGGAAATTAACAAATTTGAATTTCAATTTGTTTTGCAAATAAAGTTTAGAAAAAGGTAAAACGGCTTTTCCGGTTGCATACGACGTCAAAAAAAATGTATAATATATCAAAATGATCGTGGAAAAAAGTTACATCCGAATTCACCCAGGCTTACCCGGTTAGCTAATTTTTAGATTCTCAAAATTCCAAATGAAAATATGAAAGCGGGAACATTTTAGTTTTTGCTAGAAATTCAGGATTTTATATTTTTAAATTTTTTAAATTAATAATTGCATCCTGCATAAAGATTTCTATTACTTAACCATAAAGTTTGCCAATTTTTAGATTTTCAAATTTTTTGGTTTTAGGTTTGGCAAAAAATTATTTAAAATTATTAAAAAATTAATTATAATACAAATAAAAAAGTTAATATTTATTTATTTATTCAAGATTATTGTTACAACTTTACTTTTGTTTATTAAAATAATTATTTCGAATTTAAACAATAAAGAAGTGTGACATCGACCAACATGTTAATAAGATTGATATGATACTAGTATCAACAACATGCGCGCGAAGCACTTGTAAGCGGGACGGGAAGAAACTCCGAAGTTAAGCGTGCTAGTGCTAGAGTAGTGGGAGGGTGGGTGACCAGGTGAAAAGTTTGACCACGGGTAAGTAATTTGAGTAGAGATTAAGTGTAGTTAGAGACTAAACTTGTCAAATAACTAAAACACTAGAAATTCTAAAAAAAATAGAAAAAAAAGAGGGAGTGAAAAAATAATTAAAAAACAAGATTTTTTTTAATGAATAGCCTTTAGTCCCGGTTGGTGTTACAAACTGGGACTAAAGGTCATTCGCCGTGACGTGCGCCAGTAGCCCACATGGAGGGCCATTTGTCCCAGCTGGTAACCGGGATGGGACTAAAGAGTTCGCCTTTAGTCCCGCCTAGCTAGTTCCGGTTGGCCAACCGGGACTAAAGGCCCTTACGGGCCGGGAATGAAGCGCCTATCTCCAGTAGTGTATGGAACCTAATCTATCAATTCCAAAAAAAATTGTGAGGTTGCTTTCTTATACATTGGTTTTGCGATGATGGCCCCTCTATATGACTTGTTACTAATGATTTGAAGGACTTATTTGAGAAATGTGGAGCTGTCGTTGAGCATCAGATTAGGTTAATCATCTAACATAGGGCTCCTATTGTTAAATCTTAGGATCGACTACTGTAGATCTAATGCCGGGATCATAATATCTCCGTAAAGAACTTAAACTTGTACCGTGCGTGCGAGAGAAAGAACGAGAGAGAGATGGTGTACCTTGTCCCTTGGAGGAGGAACCTCCGTACGTTGACATGATGGCGACAGCGGTGGCGTGAGCGTGTGGTGGCGGCGGTGGCGGAGCTTCCCGTCGGCACGCGCTAGAACCCTAGATCGGTAGGGATGTCGGTGGGGTGGGCAGCGCATCAGTTAACCTCCTACGGCATGCGTCCAGCCCCCACCTCTCTATATAGCGTGGCAACAGGGGCCCACCAACCAAGGATAAGGTTGGGCGCCCCCGATCGTAGGCGCAGACGAGGTCAAAGGCTCGTGCTCGATCCGTTGGGTTCGACCTTTTCTTCTAAGTTTATACTTTCACTTTATTCGTTTGATTTTGGATCAGCCCATAGGACATGTTTCATCGTCACAGCTCTATTGCTGATAGAATTAGACAGCCACAATGAACTTCTCTATTTTGAAACAAATTCTTTAACTTTTGGGCCTCTTATGATCCAGGATAGGTAAGACTTTCCCTTCAACCCATGCTGGCTACGTGTTCCCTGAGCACGCTGGGTGGTAAGTCTTTCGTTAGCGGACCCACAAGCATATCTTTTGTCCTTATATGCTCGAGACTTATAGTTTGATCCTGGACCTTGTGTTTCACAACATAATACTTAACCTCAATCGGTTTCGTAGCATTACTTGACTTGTTGTTGTGAGCATAAAATACTACATGCTCATTGTCGAAGTGCATCTTTAGTGGTTTATCAATACAATCTACCATTTTCAAGTCGGGTATAAAAATCTTTAACTATAATGCCTGCCCCATGGCTTTATAACATGCTATAAATTCTGCATACATCGTGGATGATGCAACTATTGTCTGTTTGGAGCTTCTCCACGAAATAGCTCCCGCTGCGAGAGTGAATACATATCCAGATGTGGATTTTCTGTCATGTTTATCACCCGCAAAATATGCATCTGAATACCCTCTTATTTCTAGGAAATCAGATCTTCTGTATGTTAGCATATAGTTCTTTGTGCCTTTCACATAACACAATTACTTCTTTACCATTTTCCAGTGTTTAAAACCTAGATTTTCTTGATATCTACCAAGTACTCTCGGTGATAAAGGCTAAGTCGGCGAGTGCACACTTGTGCATACCGTAGGCTTCCAATGGCCGAAGCATATGGAACCGCTTTCATTTGATCGAGCTTGTATTGATTTTGGGGACTTTGAAATTTCCCAAAACTCGTCGCCCTTGACTATAGGGGCAGGTGTGGCATTGCTCTTATGCATATTATACTTAGTTAGAATCTTTTCTAAATAAGCCTTTTGCGATAGTCCTAATACTCTATTTTTCCTATCTCGGTGAATTTCTATGCCCAAAACATATGATACTTCACCAAGATCTTTCATGTCAAAATTTAAGGACAAAAACTTCTTTGTCTCTTGTAGTAGACTAACATCACTGCTCGCAAGCGGAATATCATCCACATACAAGATTAGGAAAATTTATTTCCCACTTTTAAACTTTGCATAAACGCAGTTGTCCTCAATATTTTTTTAAATCCAAATCTCTTAATTATTTCATTAAACTTTAGATACCACTATCTGGAGGCTTTGTTTAATCCATAAATGGATTTCTTTAGGAGGCATCCCATTTCTTCCTTGCCCTCCATGATAAAACCCTTGGGTTGTTTCATGTAGACATTTTCTTCTAAATCCCCATTTAGAAATGTCGTCTTTACATCCAGTTGATGCAACTCTAAATCAAAATGTGCAACTAGTGCCATTATGATTCTGAAGAAATCCTTACATGATACTGGAGAAAATGTCTCATTGTAATCTATCCCTTCTCTTTGCGTAAATCCTTTTGCCAGAAGTAGTGGTTAGTACTTTTCTACATTCCCGTTGGAGTCATATTTTATTTTGTAGACCTACTTGCAGCCCACTGTTTTGGCTCCTTTAGGAATATTTTCTAAGTCCCAAACATTGTTGGCACTCATCAATCTCATTTCGTCTTCCATGGCCTTCACCCACTTTGATGAATCTGGGCTTCTCATGGCTTCTACATATGAAGTGGGATCACCTTCCATATGAACTGTTTATGTGTTGTAAACTTTGTAACCAGTCGAAATGGATGATTTTCTAGCTCTTGTAGACCTTCTAGGGGCCTCATTCTCTGGAGCATTTTGTTCCTCAACATGTGGCTCGACTTCTGGAGGTGATCGTTGTTGCTTCCTTTCATGCTCAAGCAAATGGTTCATTCGGCTTCGGACGGATAGGTTCCGAATTTTTACTCATCGTTATCATGGGTGGAGTCACAATAAGCGCTTGCACCACAATCGCATGGATTATCTGCGCAGGTGCACATGGTACCGCAAAAAATGGCTCCTGAGTCATCGGATTAGGTGCATGCTCCATCTTCTCCTCAAGACCAATTTTCCGAGCTACCATGCTCCCCCTCATCATTTCGACCTCTAAGAAGACAGCATGTCTCGTTTCCACAAACTTTATATATTTGTCTGGACAGTTGAAACGATACCTTTTGACTTTTCAGGATAGCCAATAAAATTACAGTCGACTCGTTTTGGTATCTAACTTTGCGATATTTGGATTAAATTCTTTGGCCTCGGTGGGGCTTCCCCACACTTTCAGGTGGTTTAGAGAAGGCACTCTCCTCGTCCATAGCTCATACGTTGTTTTTGACACCGATTTGCTTGGTACTCTGTTTAGAATGTGAATAGCGGTTTTTAACACCTCAATCCACAATCCCAATGGTAGGGTGGAATAGCTCACCATACTGCGCACCATGTCCATAAGGGTAAGGTTGCGCCTTTCAGCTACTCCATTTTGCTGAGGTTTGCCCGGCATAGAATACTGGGTGACTATTCCAGTCTCCTATAAGAACCTTGCAAAAGGTCCAGGGACTTAGCCATATGGAGTATGTCGACCGTAGTACTCCCCTCCATGATCAGATCTCACTATCTTTATTCTTTTATCATGCTGATTTTCAATTTCAGCTTTGAATATTTTAAATTTATCCAACGCTTCTGTTCTTTCTTTGATTGCATAAATATAACCATATCAGGAGTAATCATCCGTGAATGTTATGAATGAATCATAGGCATCCACACTTTTCACAGGAAATGGTCCACATATATCGGTGTGAATTATTTCTAGTGTTGCGGTGCTTCGATTAGCACCCTTTGTAATTTGCTTCACAAATTTTCCTTTAATACAATCGATGCATTGTTCTATGTCTGAGAATTCTAATGGAGGAAGAATATCATTTTTAATGAGTCTTTCTATTCTCCCCCTCGAAATATGGTCTAAGCGACAGTGCCATAATTTCGATGATTCATCAGTTCTTTTTCTTTTCTTTTGTTCTTTTTCCGACGCGGATATTTGCTCATTCACTTTACACACAGACAATACTTTTTCACGCAAGGACAATAAATAAAGCTCATCATGGAGTAAAGCAACTCCCACATAAGTATTATTACACCGTATGGCACATTTGCCATGTCCAAAATAACACTGGTAACTCGTCTTTATCCAAACATGATACACTAATAAAATTTCTATGTAAAGAAGGAACAAATAAGACATATTTAAGCAGAATAGTCAAGCCATCAGCTAGCTCCAAGAGGACGTCGCCAACAGCTTCAACATCTGCTTGAATTCCATTCGCGAATTCAACGCATCCTTCGCTTCTTTTCATAGTCCGCGTCGAATGGAATCCCTGTAAAAAAAATTGCAACATGAACAATTGCACCTGAGTCAATCCACCAAGTAGATTTTGAAAACTGTGTATACAAGGATTCATTTACAAAGGAAACTAAATTGTTACCTCTCTTTGCCATTAATTCTTTCAGTCAATCGAGACAGCTCTTTCTTGTAGTGCCCAATCTTTTGACGATGAAGACACCGATCTTTGTTCACTGGTATTGGCTTGTGCTGGAACTTCCGATGATGATGCATTGGAGCTTTTGCATATTTCTTGGAAGGAGAGCCATTGTTGCTTTGTGTGAAGGTACTTTTCTTATTGTCCTTCACATAATTTAGAAAACCTCCATTCTGTGTCTTGATTCTGTCCTCCTCTTGCACACACATGGCAATGGTCTTTTCTATGTCCCATTTTTTAGGGTTCATGTTGTAATTGACAACAAAGTTGTCAAACTGTGATGGCAATGAAGCCATGAGCAAGTGAACCAGAAGTGCATGCTTCAGCTCCAGGTCATCGTCCATGGGCTTCAGCTTTAAAGCTAGGTTGCTCATCCTGAGGATGTGCTCCCTGATGCCATGTGCACCTCCAGTGTACTTCTCTGTCACCAGCTGCTTGAACAGCTGGGTTGCATATGTCTTTGAAGAACCAGTGAACTGACTCTTTATGTTTTCCATGTACTCCCCAATGGAAGCACACTGTGTAATTGAGCCCACGATGACGTTCTCAATTTTGTTCTTTATAAATGTCATGCATTTTTTATTAGCAGTCTGCCACTTTCTGTTCTCTAAAGTGTAGGCCACCTCCACAGGAGCATGGTCCTTTTTATTTCTGTCACATGCATCATCATCATCCTTGTCATCTCTAACAGGGTCGGCAGGCTTTGTGGGATGTTGTGTGTCAAGCACTCAGTCCACCTCAGCATATACGAAGGCGAAATCCACCTTCTTCTTCCACTATGTGTAGTTATCCCCTCTTAGGGTGGGAACATCGTTGATGCAGCTCATCAAGTAGTACCCTCCTGAAAACCACAAATGAGCGAGAACAGTACAATTTCATATTATAATCCAACGTTGGTCTGAATTAAGACATGCAACTGTTAATGAAAATAAAACTATATCACCGTTGGGCAGAAATAGAGATAAATGCACATATCATTGCAACAAAACATGATCATGTCATTAATAACGTTGGTACAAAAATAACAGAACCATAATTATCACAATAATCACTTTTATTCAACTTTGAATTTTAATCATTACTTTTGCATTTAAAATGCTTCTTTTACTATATGCAACGGAAACTGTGAATTTAAACTATTAACTTTTGAACTTTTCAGAGGCATCTCTTTCACTTTTCAATTTCTGAACAAATATTTGGTTGGTCCTATTTATTCAGAAAAAACTAGAAAAAATTTGGCCAAAAAATGACCCAAAACTGCCTAAAATGCCTCTGTAAATAATAAAACAGAAAAACAGTAAAACTGTGCTCTGTAATAAATTTTTTACAGAGAAACTATCGCCGCCCACGCGGTGCGCAGCAACGCAGCGCTCACGCTGCCTGTACGCTGTGCGGCCTGCCAACGGCCCGCACGTGGCCCGGCCACGGTGCCCACGCAGACAGCCTACGCCGCACGCTCCTGGCCGTCGGATTGAATCCGACAGTCGGGCATAGCTTTCAGCCGGTATAAGAGGGGGCCAACCGGCCAAACCCTAACCCTATAATGCCATTTTCCCCCGACCCCTGTCTCTCCTTCTCTCTGGCGGCGGGGAGAAACATCTCCCTCTCTCACGCGCGCCCGGTGGCTTGCCGGCGACGGCGCCGCTCGGCGGCTCCGCGCAGGGGGAGCAGCGACGCCCCCTGTGCCTCTTGCCGGTGAGTGCGTCCACCCGAGCGGTGGGCGCACCGCCGTCAAGCGGTGCAGTGGCGGTGCCCTTCTTTGCCGGCGTGCAGCAGCAGCCGCAGCACGGTGATGTTTCTTTCACTTTTCTTTTTCTTCTTCCTCCACCGAGTCCACCCGAGGGGAAAACGGTGAGGAGAAGATAGCACTTCTTCCCGATGACTCGACATACCGATGCGCATCGGGACCGAGAGGAGCGGCGCAGCCTTGCGGCGGCACAACCTTTGCCGGCGAGCCTGAGGGCCACGGCCGGTAGAAAAACTTTTCCTTTTCCCTTTTCAAATTAGGGTTTCTATCCGGTGGGGATGAACTAGGGTTTGATCTTTGATTTCTTTTCTAACCGAAACAAAAGATCTACAAAACTAGACTGCTCTGATACCAATGTTAAATCTTAGGATCAACTAGTGTAGATCTAATGCAGGGATCATACTATCTTTGTAAAGAACTTGAACTTGTACTGTGTGTGGGAGAGATAGAACGAGAGAGAGAGAGAGACGGTGTACCTTCTCCCTTGGAGGAGGAACCTCCGGACGTCGACATGATGGCGACGGTGGTGGCGTGAGCGTGTGGTGGCGGCGGTGGCGGAGCTTCCCGTCGGCACGTGCTAGAACCCTCGGTAGGGATTCGGTGGGACGAGCAGCGCGTCGGTTAACCTTGTACCGCGTGCATCCAGCCCCCACCTCTCTATATAGCGTGGCGACAGGGGCCCACCAACCAATGATAAGGTTGGGCGCCCCCGATCAGGGCACAGAAGAGGTCAAAGGCTCGTGCTCGATCCGTTGGGTTCGACCACGTGGAGATCATGCTAACACCTATGACCTTGGACAGGCCCAGGCCCAGGCCCATAGGAGTGCAGCCTGTGTGCACAGGCCCCAAGTTTTTTGGGGCCCATAATTTGTTTTGTGCATTATATGGAATATAATTCAGAAATTACTCACAAAACCAATTTAGCTTTGGTGGTACTATTCAGCGAGCCTTGACCTGGGTACGTATAAGCTGGAGGTAGGAACATGTACTATTCTCCAAATTTTAGCTACTTCGATTGATGGCTTCTATGACTATATTTTCTCCAAATTTTAGCTACTCAGATTGATGGCTGCTATGTAAAAATAGTTCTGACTACATTTTCTCCAAATTTTACCTACTCCGATTGATGGCCAGTATGTACAAATAGTTATATATAAATACAACATATAGTATACCTACTCTTGAAAAAATAATTCTAGTTTCAATTCTTAAACATGTCGGAAGAAGACTAAAATTTTTTAGCTACTACTATTGATGGGCTTCTACGTAAAAATAGTTCTGACTATATTTTCTCCAAATTTTAGCTAGTGAGATTGATGGCTGCCATGTAAAAATAGGTCTGACTACATTTTCTCCAAATTTTAGCTACTCCGATTGATGGCTACTATGTAAAAATAGTTCTAAGTACAAAATACAGTATACCTACTCTTGAAACAAAATTTTAGTTTCAGTTCTTAAACATGTAGGAATAATAGTACACTGTTTATTTCATTTTCTCCAAATTTAGCTACTCCGATTGATGGCTAATACGTAAAATAGTTCTAGATACCCTACTCTTGAAATAAAATTTTAGTTTCAATTTTAAACATGTCAGAAGAAGACTACACTGGGATATGACGACTTCTCACATTTTAATTAATCACTACGGTTTTAATTTATAAATTGGAAGGTAATTTTTATCACAATTGTGAGCATAGTATTATTGTATTCCTTTCATGGGATAGTTATAGTTCTTATATTGTTTTTATCTATTACACATACTTAATATGTTTTCTCTTAAAATCGTTCTTAATATGATTTTACCACTGGTTTAAAATCTAGAGACGCGGACAAAATTGTAGTTTAAACATCCATCTAAGACATATATAAATAATAGTTTTTTATTAGTTATAATTTTCTAGTAAGAGATGGCCCATTTTAAAATTTCGCACATGGCCTCGGATTTCGCCGGCCCGGCCCTGACATTAGATTTGTAGTTTTTGGTTATGACCAAGTGGTAGATGATTTTTTATCAAATGAGAATATGATTGGTCTTTCTAGCTGAAAGGTCTGTATTTCACACACACAAAAAATTCCTAAAATTGCTAGCCCCTTAGATTCTGTTGTTCCCCATTTTTTGTAGTTTGACAACATTTTGTTATTTTTATTTATCTTTTGCTTACTTAGCTCGATTTGAAAAATAAATGATTTATTGGTGCATCTATGTGTTTCATGGACCATGAAATCTGTAAAGGTGCCATTTTCAATGGTTGAACTTTGGTCTTCATGCAGAAATGAGCACCACTTGATATAGAATAGACCCATCTTGGCTTCACATTGTTGGTGTTTTCAAAAAGTTTGATCGTTTATATGATTTTTCATGTGTGCCAGAATCAACACATACTATATTCAGGTACTGCAGTTTGAACTCTTCTAATTTATCATATATTTCTACCATTTTATTTTTAAAAAATCTCATTGTTATTTCATCATGATGGACGGCCTCTGTGTTCTGGTATGTTCTATGGATAATGGACTCCTGCTAATTATAATCAAAAAATGTGAACTCTATGTTATTTTGGAGCATCAAACATGACCACCACATCTACTGTCCATCAACTGCAACCTTTTGTACTGCAATAACGTAGCCTCCTTTTCCCTATGTACCATAACACTATTCTCTTTTCATGCTTTCTAGTAGTTTCTCTGCACGTCTGTTCCTCTGAATATCACTTTCTACTGCATTTGACCTTTTTTCATGTCTACCTTTTCCTATATGCATGCACGCAACAAAGGAGTACAAATCATGAACATGCCATATTATTCATCAATTCACGCCAGTCTAAACTCTGAACATTGACTAATCAATCAGCATGCACTCATTTGCCATGATCAATCAATTAGCAGCTTGGGATCGGGAGGAATTCGTGGTCAGAACTCAGAAGTCAATCCTTCCCAAGCTCCATTAATGGCTCACTTAGCAACAGCAAAAAAAAGGAAAGAAAGGGGAAAACATAATATATAGTGGCTACTGCTTCTTCTACAACGCAACATAATGTCACAATCTACTAGCGCGACGTGATCATGGCAGGCATATAATGGATGATGCGATGAGCTTCGTGCTCATGTCATCCTAAGGCTGAGGTACTGGCACTGCACCAGCTGCCACGGCGACTGGTGCTGCTTCATCGCCTCCGCCACGCCGAGGTCGAACGCCATCGCCCTCTGGCACGGCGGCGGCGGCGCCACGTAGCCGTGGAAGGCGACTCCGGCGGCGCCCTCGGAGTACTCGATCGAAGACGGCGGCGACGACGAGAGGCTCGTACCGCCGGAGCCGTCGGACGCGAAGGGGGAGGAGAAACCTCCGCCTCCCACGTTGTAGTGTGCTTCTGCTCGCTTGCTCACCTTGTTCTTGCAGGCGGTGCCGGTCGTCCCGCCGACGGCGAGCGTCAGCTCTAGCTCCGTTCCGCAGCCCTCGTAGTCCTCGTCGCCGGTCCCGACGATGTACTCGTCGGCAGGGAGCTGCAGGTTCAGCGCCCTCCGAGGCTGCTTGCTGCCGCGCCTCCGATGCTGCCGGCGCGTGCTAAGGTCGCCGGCCATGAGCTGCGTCTGGATGCGGTAAAGGCGATGCAGCTCATGAACCTGTTGCCTGAAGGTCTCTTCATGCTTGAGCATGGCCATCTTCATGACTTCCATGTCACATCGCCTCACAAGCTTGCCCATGCCTCCACAGCTTCTAGTTCACTTTAGCCTGCTGTAATGTGGAACATGACAATATTCAAAATCTAGAAAAACCTTGAGGCATAACTCACTCGGAGCCTGCCGAAATCTGAAACAGAACTATGTTCAATTTTTTTTTAAAAATTGCAGCTATCTGAATAAAACAACTCTGATCATGCATCACAGCTTGATTCATGAAGGTGAACATGGCACATATGCAAAGAACATATTCAGACAAATATTGAACCACAGAGAACAAATGAGCTCACCTGTAAGCGAAGAAACTTGTCCTCTCTTCCCCTGCCTAGTTTCTTCCGCTAGTTCAACTTTCAAACTTTGTATGGGAGAAGCAAGATACTAGCCAAAGTGAGGAAACGCTAGAGAGGTGTTGTGGCTGTGATGCTGAAGCTGGTAATGGCAGTTGCAGTTGCAGGGGAGGTGCTGATTTATAAGCAGAGCTGCTTGCCTGTCTGCCTGCAATGGCCAATGGCATGGTGCGTGTCACCGGACACTAGGTAGACATATATTTTTTGCTTTTGGCAGGACTCCTTTTTGGCATGCCAAGCAACAAGAGCCCCAGGGGCACTCACTTGCATGCAGAGAGAGAAAGGCCAAGTACTGCCTCTCCAAGAGCAGACAGCCCCTGCACGAGTCTTGTTTAATCCTGGGTGGGCCTATCCAGAAACTGCTGTTAATACTTAATAGTACTCCCAGCTCAGGAGGAGTGCAATTCAAACAGCGAGTGTACACTTTGTGTGTGATTCAGATTATACAATGTTTACATGTGGTGACACACATATATAGTGGTGCCCCTGATCATTGCATGCCCAGATGAAGGCTATGGATATGTATTCACCATGCATTGCTTCAGGATTCAGCTCCATTTACTAGTACTAGAGTTTTGGCTTGTGTGACCTTGTGTACATATATGTTCAAAGAAGCAACACCCTAGTAAGATGGAGCTGTCAGCTTGTCACTGAAAACAAGAAAAGGGACATATGATTATTCACATGTATATTTCCACATGACCTGATGATGTCCATATCCACATGTGTGTTACTGCCTGCACTAAATATTGCCACTACAGACTACAGGCATTATAGTGGATTTGATATATCTGCACTAATAGCTATATATCTAGTATATTGCTGGGAGATCTAGTGTACATACATCTTGGGGAGAAGATGAGGACAGGTTCTTGTCTAACTGTTGCGTGGCATGGTGCATCCAGACATATCAAAAAGACTATTTTTAAGGATGGGAACAGTCTGTGTGTTGGCATTGCATGAAAACCAAGCAAGCTAGTAGACAAGCAGAAAACTGAAGAAGATGAAGATAAAGGCTAGATGATGCAGACACATCCCTTGCAGAGGAAGCACCAAAGCATGCATGCATGTATGTCTCTGTACTGGATTCAAGTTGGCTTTCCATATATTTTTTCTATTAAGGACCATTGCTTCGCCGGCCATATTACTTAACTGAGTGATTTGTGCCTAATTCATCAGAAGCTGCAGAAATAATTTGCAGGCAGTTGCTTCGTACCAGAACAGTGATTAGTTAAGTAATAGGAGTGTTAATTAAAAAGCCTAAGCAAGGGGACGGATAGTCCAAGGGACAAGACAATGGCGCACGCTTTGCCGGTGGAGAGAGGCGCAGTCGTACGGCGTGGTGGACCAGAGAGAGACAAGAGTGACGAGAGAGAGGGGCACTCCAGGTTTCTTGGCTTTCTTTGGGTCTTCTCCCTAGTGCAATGGCTTTTGTGAGGAGATAGATAAAACTTGTCTCTCACCACAGAATTTTGATTTTACAGAGTGCTATCTACCTATACAACAGATAACTTAGGGCCTCTTTACATTGTACAACATTTGGAAATCCACAAATAGAAGAAAAAACAGAATACAGATGACATGCGTTTTCTGCAGTATTTGAGAATACAAGAATTCAGCAATAGTATTTGAGAAGCTTCTGGGTCCTTTCGACCCATCTCCTTGTTCAAAAAAAAAAAGCAATAGTATTTGAGGCTTGTCCTCCTACGATGTATCAATGTTGTTTCTTTATTTATAAAGCGGGGCGAAAACCTGTTTCGAGAGAGTCTTTAGATGGTGCAAAGGCTTTTGGATAAAATCATAAAACTTGGCCCTCACCAATGGATTTTGGTTTTACATAGGGATATTTACCTCCACAGGAGATAACGTAGGCCTACTTAGATTTTAAGAATCTGTAGAAATAGAAAAAAAAAGTATAACCGAGATTGTCATGCATTTCTCTACACTATATTACATAATACAAGAATTTGGCAATATGAGTCTTTAGATGGTGCACACAAAAATTATTGAATACGCTTCATTTCTCAGAAGAAAATGAATTTACAACATTAGGAGTACATAGATAGAGTGAAATGGAATTGAACTTTAAAAGAAAAATAAAATAAGGTTCAATCTCATGTGTTGAGATTCTATGAAATAGACGGAATATGGACGGATTCCATAGACATTTGGTAGAATCAATCCTACCATCCAAACAACTTATGTAAAAAGCTTAATTCAAATCTTCCAATATTTATGTTCAAACATTAATAAATTGCCGATGAGTTACTTACTGAAAGGATATGGACAAAATATTAGTGCAAATAGAGATGTGAGAAACACATATCTGTTGGACGGGAAGGCCATCGCCCAAGCATCAACAATAACATTGTTGTTGTCCGCCGTGTTGGCAAACATACCGTAGCCGTATGACAGATGTGTAGAGCAAATAGTCGTACGGTTGGCTCGGAAGTAGTCTAACAGAGGCGAGCAGTCGCGGTGAGATGCTACCAAAAACCCTTAGGGCTCCTTTGATTTAAAGGATAGGAAAATCATAGGAATAGGAAAAGTATAGGATTGGAATGACATGTCTACTTGAAACCTATAGGAAGATGAAGTTTGTTTGATTGTAGCAAAGGAATTTTTCCATGAGGTATGAGCTAATGCTTTTTCCCTATAGGAATTACACTACAAGATTGGGTTTTCGTGGTGCAGGATCTCAAGGGATGGGGTTTCCAAGGCTTGCTCTCACGGAGGTCTGGTTGCTAGGATGGAGAAGCATGGAAGCAACACAACAAAAGGAGCTTCACAATTGTGAGAGAGACAAATAGTGTTAAGAGTTCTAATAAGTGTCTTGGATCCATTCCTTTGGTTCTTTAGCTTGTATTTCATGTGGACAGGTGGAGAACACAAGTGCCGCGAGGTGAAAGAATCGGGGAATGTGTCAAGCATGCAAATGCCTATCAGCACGTAGACACATAGTTCGTTCACCAAGCAAATTTTAATCTTCCACCAAAACAAGTTATAGTAAACTCGATCGAACTTGATTCACGAAACCCATCGTGAGTGCGATGTGTGATGTGCCTTGCGCGGGCGAAGAGTGCGTGAACTGCTAGTCTTCTCACCCACACGTTGGACACCTTATAAATAGGACCAACTTTCGCTCCACTAGAAATATGGGACTATGTTGTCATGTCCTCGTATATGCCAAGCTGCCGAGCTGAAGGGTCCTTCGAGAGCATAAAAAAATGATAGACTTAATGGGCCAAGGCCGGTAAAATCCAACAATTTCTATAAACATCCTGCAACCAAAAGACGACTTTAATTAGTGAAAAATAGATAGATCTTTTGGTTTTTTTGTACAGTACATGATTATAAAAAACACAACAACTTTTTTACAACTGTCAACTAGCTTGCTTTGTATGGGATAGTTCATATTGGTTTTAATCGCCATAATTCAGTTGGTGTGCAAACAATATGTTAGGGCAATGGTCAGAAGGTCTAGGTTGGAACTTGCATTTTATAATCTTCTCGGGTCAGTAACTACAAGTTGGGTTGTTTGCTTGTGATAAAAAAAACCTTTAAAAAAAATGTTACCACCCAAAACAAGTGGTCGGGCATGGGCCATAGGCCAGGCAAACAGGGCGACCACGACATGCCCTGAGAGAAGGAGGGCCTCGAATACTAAATTATGCAATTCGTCAGAAAAATGCTAATGTTTAAAGTAACTTCGTACTAATATCCATCATGTGAAGCGACTATCAATTGTCTAGAAAATATTTGACCTCAATTTTCATGAACAATTGTACATGATGAGACCAAATGGTGTTCAGCAAATTGGAAGAACCAAATTAACCAGTGGTTGCAAGTTTAGTTTTGATGTTAGTATCACCTATGGATTTCTTCTACCATATTTTTATTTCATAAACCGGATCACTTTGTATACACCATATGATGAAGAGCACATTGTTGTGAGCATATAAAATAATCACGTTCTATGTGTGCAAAAGTATTAGAGTCCTTAATATCCTTATGTTCATTAGTGAGAACAATAAGCGAAGATATTTTAATAGAAAATATAGAAAAGTAACCTGCTCTCAACTTATTACTCAACCAACTGTAACTTGTAATATCCATTTGACCACACGAAACTTATGCCAACATCTCAATTTCTACTCTAGAAGTTTCTAGAAATGTGCTTACCTGATCCTACACTACAAACCGCTGTTATGTTATTTGTTAGCCCATATCATATGGCATCCCAACCAATGAATTTAATAATATTAACTGCGAAAAGAGAACTCACACAAAAATGTACACGTATAAAATATGATTCATCAATGGTAAAAAAGTATTCATGGAGGCACTCGGTTTCGTCTTTTTTCATCTTGATGTTCAATGTCTTAAAAATAAAATAATATTGTAAATTTTATTAAAAAAATGTTTTTATTTTTATTTAGCACCAAACGTATGTACTTTCAAATATGTACATTATGACTATATAAGAAATAATTGCAATATGATAACAACATACTATGAATAAGTACCAATGTTTAGTATAAGTAATCACAATAGCAACAACCTTTACTCCAACCGATAAAGGGGTGTCACAATGTCTTGTGACACTCACGTTTTTTCAACGCGGTTGCATGTTTCGGTGTGAGTTTCATCATTGATCTGCAGAATGGTAGCTTGTATAGCCTCCAAGTGTGTATATATTATTTCATTTACGGAGGGCTCTGAGTTGAAATTATTCGATCGTGACGTTGATATGTGATTGCAGTTTGATTCGTTGTGAGCCATGGCTACGCATATGTACTACATGTTGCGCTCATGGTAGACTGGTAATTGAGATGGAGGGGAAATGGTGTGCTTCAAAGATAATTCATTAGAGTCTTGTTATTTTGTATTTGTACTAGTACCATAGTAGTATGTTCATCATGTCTTATATGTATTAGCAGCTGAACCTATATCATTATCATGCGATATGTTCTGAGTAGATGTCCATGTGGCCACTACCAACATTATTGTGTTTAATATTACTATGCTCAAACTATTATCATTATAGTATGATATGTTGGTCACCATTTAATTGTTATATTGTTTGGTAGTTTATTTTAATTGTGTTATATTTTATATGTGGTATGGTTACTTTTTATAGCATTGCCAATGGGAAGTGGTTCCTATTCTCCGCAGCATGATTCCTACGAGGGAGAGGGAGAGAGAGACTTGCTAAATCGTAGAAAACCACATTTGTATGTTTTGTAAAATTTTGAATGAAATGATTTAGTTAAAATTTGTCCTTGTAAATTATCTTCATATAATACGTCCATATGGTACTGTATTGAAATGATAATGTGAAATGTTTTGCTTTAAGTTCCAAAACTTATGGTGAGGCTTACCTAACAAGATTCATGCTCCGTAGTTAGATCTTGAGTGTAGGATAACAATTGTGTTTACCTAACCCTCCACCGCAACCTTCCCCACGTGCGGTGGTGTCGCACCACACCGAGGCACCCTCTCACCAGACCCGCTTACGAGAATCTCCCTTCCCGCCGCCGGGGTGCGATCAAGCAAAGCTTGTCTGGCACAACATCAGTGGCTCTCCTCAGTCGTGTTCAGTTTACAGCGGCGACGCGCGCGCCAACCGCTTGACAGAAGGGTTGCGAGGGCGTGGGAATAGGATGAGCCAGCGTGTCGGCGGTGGTGGTCCTGCACAAGGGGGCAGCATGGTGCAAGCGGGCCCGATATGGCCCAAATGGACTTGGGTGGGCCATGACCTACATAGTCTGCAGTCTCCTCCATTTTGGCAATGGTACCAAGAGTTGCTCATGGGCTGGGTCCGTAGTTTGAGGAAGTCAGGGGATCTATCCCCGGCATGGCGGACCTAGCATCTTCCTCCATCCAAGGTGGTCAGCCTACTGGTTGTGGCGAATCCCACATCTAGTCCTAGCTGCGAGTTAGGGAGGCGCGGCTCCTGGTAAAAAAAGCCTCGACTCCTGTCATGGTAGGCGATGGCAGTGTATACACATCATTACCTTGTTGAAGGCATCTCCTTTGCAACATGCATCTACTCACTCGTGCTTCTGATCTGGGGAAGGGGGAACCCTATGTATCCCAGATAGGAAAATGGAAGTGATTTCGGTGCCGCTCTCCCCTTGACATAACAGTTTATAAAGCACTTGTTGCGTGGGGGTAATAAGAGGTGGAGTGGTGTGCATCAACCTCATAGATGATGGCGAGTCTTGGTGGAATGGCACATCGAGACTCGGTGTCAGATGTGACTTGATGGACTCGTGCAGGGTGGTGGCACCGTCTGGTGCCATGGTGGCTTCGACAACAGGCCTAGAAAGGTCAATGCCCTGATCCCTATCCTAAAGATGGGTTGGCAATAGATGGCAGCAACGACTTCTGAAGCATGTACAACCGTGCATGTGGAGGGTCTGTTATATCGGTTTGTGATCCCGACTTGTTGTTGGGCGGTTTGGTGTAGCCTCTGGTTTTTAGATGATGTGCGTCGGTGTGAGGTCAGAGCACACCGTCTTGACATGGCGACCCCCTTCATCAAGCTTGTAAGTCTACTACTTGTAAGTCTTGCGACGGCTACCGCCAGTGAGGTGACTTCGGGTTGATCTTTTGTATTCTCTTTGTAAGGCTCTGATGAATAATATAAATAAACATATTGTGTGATGCGGAGGTTGTAAGTTCTACCTCCATTTCAAAAAAAAAATATGTGGTGCCCCTCACAATGCAATTGATGCTAGAGTATGGGACCTACTTACATTGCTTGTTCCATAGTCTATGTCTACAACAAGCTTCCCAATTATTTAAACGTGTGTTTCAAACAAAGTTCAAATAAGATTAACGACCATAATATAATCCACCTGAAATTGGACATTGCTTGTTCATTTTCTTTCCGTCCCAGAACACATGTGTGTAACTCATGTGTCATAATTAAACACATAATTTAGTTATGTCGGTTAATTTTCCATGGGGGATGTAATCTAACCTAGTTCCTTCCGATCAATATTGTACCTTGGTGATCTTTTTGGTATAATAATTAATATTGTATTCCAATGCTAACCTTCCTTTAGTATTTTCCATGGGGGATGTAATCCATCAATTGAATAGTTACTCAGGATTAGGAAATCCCATGGTCAATATTTCAACAAAGAGGTGCCATGAATATTATTTCAACATAGTATGACCATACTTCCTGAAGATACACGAAAAAGGAAGAACATTACTTTGAAAACAATTATGACCACAATATTGGCATGTGAAGCACATGACTTGAATAATATTAAAAATTTATTGGAGATGATTCAGTTACCAGAGATATCAGCTGAAGATCTCGCCCCTTAGAGCATCTCAACCACCCCCCTAGGCCCAAAAACGTAAAAATGGGGGCGCTGGCGTGAAATAACGCCCACAACCACCGCCCCCTAATTCTTTTTTGGAGTCAGTCCAGCCTAGCCACTTATCTAGCGCCCCCCGGCCGAACCCAATCACGGGTGGTATGGAGGGGGGGGCTAGAAGGGGCGCTGGATGGACGAAATAACGCCGCGGGCCAGCCCTGTCGCTGAGACTCCCACAAACCCTTCCAACTTCGCCTTCCCACCCTCGTGACAGCCTCCCGAGCTAGGTCACCGCCGCAACCACCCCTCACGATGTTGCCTCATATTATCCTATATACACTCCTTCGTCGCCGACTATACTTTTCCACTTCCCCGCTCTACCACGGCGCCCGGCACACCGTCGTTCCTCCGCCACCTCTCATCACCCACCCCTTCTCCACCTTGCACGCGAGGTGCTCGACAGTTTACCAAGGCGATGGACTCCAATGACGGGGAGGAGATCATTTCTTTGATGGACGAGGAAGTCGATGCCGCCGCTGCGGCGAGGGAAGCCATGGGCGAAGGGAAGCATATATCGATACTGGTCTCCCTCCTGGCCATGATCGCCGAGGAGGATAAGCCGAGGCTTGGTGGTTCTATGCCAGGGCACTGCAAGAGCAAGTCGAGGGAGGGGATGGAAGGCTCTATTGCATGCTCCATGCCGACTACTTTGTCGATGATCCTTTGCACGGCGATCGAGTACTTCAAGCTGAAGAGAGACGCCGTCGGTTTGTTTGGTTTCTCCACTATTCAGAAGTGCACAGTCGCCCTACGGATGCTTGCATACGGTACGCCTAGAGATAAACATGACGACTACTTGTGCATGTCCGAGTCCACCGCCATTGATTGCATGTACAAGTTCTGTAGAGAAATTATCATGTTTGAAAATAACTATCTACGCACATCCAATGCAAATGACACGTCTCGGATCTTGGCATAGAATGCAAATAGAGGATACTTGGAAGAATTTATTGTATGCCATGGAAGAACTGTCCATTTGCACACCAAGACATGTATAAAGGTCACAAAAGATCATGTGTGGTGTGCTGCTTGAGGCAGTCAGATCAGGATCTCTGTATTTGGTATGCTTTCTTCGGAATGGAAGGATCGCATATTGACATCAATGTGCTGCAGTGCTCGAATGTGTTCAAAATCTTGTTGAAGGCAATGCCCCTGATGTGCAGTTCGAGACCAATGGCCATCAGTATGACAAGGGGTACTATCTGGCCGATGACATATATCCAAGATGGTCAACATTTGTGAAGACAATCTCAAACCCTGTGTTTGGAGGGAAGAAATATTGGTTTGCTCAACAGAAAGTGGCTTGCAGAAAGTATGTGGAGTGGGCCTTTGCCGTCCTTTAAGCTCAATTTAACATTGTCTGGTGCCCCGCTCTTACCTTGTCGAAAGATTAGATGTGGGAGGTCATGATTGCCTCTATGATATTGCACAACATGATCATTGAGAGCGAGCGGGAATTCCAAGTGTTTGACAATGAACCATATGAACGGATGGGTCCCTTTGGAAATGTTGATCACGATGTGCCGCCATCCTTGGTTGCTTTTCTCGCCAGGCGTCAAGAAGTTCGGGACATAAATACTCATCACCACTACAAGATGATCCCGTCGACCATTTGTGAATCCACAAAGCTGATGTCTAGTTTATTTATCTATTTACCACTGTGATCTAAACTTGTTAAATTAGTCGTTTGCTTCGTTGAACTTAACTATTTCTTTACTATGTTGAACTTATTTATTTGTTAAACTGGTAATAAATTCTTGTAGTTCATTTGTTGTTTCAAATTATAGAAAGAAAAAAATTATAGCAATAAAGAAACGTCTTGATGCCAGCTACTCCCCAAAAATGCTTCCGCGCCGCCCCCCTTCAGGCCAAAAAACCAGCGACGCCTTATGGGGGGCAAGTGGATATGCTCTTAGGGCATGACCAACTTGTCGCCTCTACGCACTTATTCGAAGGCCACGTAGGCTTGGATTGTCAGAGTGCTTGCCTTGCAGATCGTAGTGTGTTGATGAAAAAGAATTACATGGCCCACTAATTAAGAGACTACCACTTGGAAGCACGTATTGTAGGATACATGCCCCATGCCGTCACTTTTAGAAAACATGGTCTTTTGTTCGGAGCTACTCGGAACATTAATCCGGCCGCGTTTGGAACCGGGACAAATGTGAGTATTAGTTCCGGTTCCAACGGCTAGGACGCCTCACGGTTTTAGTCCCAATTCAAATGGGACCTTTTAGTTCTGGGTGGAGACACCAACCAGTACTAAAGGGGTTGCGGTAGGCTGTGGCTGGTGCGAAAGTCTTTAGTTTCGGTTGGTGCCCTCAACCGAGACTAAAGGTCTATCATTAGTCCTGGTTGTAGACACCAACCCGGACAGGAGATTTTCTAGGTTTTTTTGCTCCAACCCCCCCCCCCCCCCCATTGATCAAGTTTTTAGCTTTGTAAAATAGAAAAGAAAATGATAGAAAATTTAAAATTAAAAATCCTTTTAAATGTAGGTAGGTTAGGCGATCTAGTTACTATGAAAAATAACAAACATGAATTTTGACTTATTTTGCAAAAAAAACTGTATTTTTTGGTAAGATGGCAATAACTTTTGCATTCAAACTTGGATAATGTATGCCTCGTTAGCCAATTTTTAGATTCTCAAACTGCTAAAGGGAAATATTAAAAAAATCAGATTTTGGGTTTTGCAAAAAAAAATTGTTATTTATTTATTCAAGATTATTATTACTTCATTAATTTTTATTCATTGAAATAATTATTTGGAATTCAAACCATAAAGAAGTGTCACGTCGTGACCAAGAAGTTAATAAGATTGATATGATAATTAATATCAATAATGTGTGCGCAAAGTACTTGGAAGCGGGCCGGAATGAACTGATCGGGAAGTTTGACCATGAAGAAGTAATTTGACTAAAGATTAAGTGTAGTTAGAGACTAAACTGGTGAAATAACTCAAATACTAGAAATTCTGAAAAAATGGAAAAAAGAATGGAAAATTTTAGAAAAAAATAGAATAAAAAGTACACGTGGATGCCTTTTTTTAGAATGAATACGGTAGGAGAAGCTCCTACAGTGATTTTTTTTGAAATAATTTGAAATAATAAGAACCCCAATCTGCATCATTGGAGACTTGAACATGGGTGGCTGGGTTGTACATGCACTTTCCTAACCAAATGAGCTAGAGGTCTTTAGTCCCGGTTGGTGTTACAAACCGGGACTAATGATCCTCCGCCCAAGGGCGCCCGCAGTCCACGTGGAGGGCAGTAATTAGTCCCGGTTTGTGAGGCAACCGGGACTAAAGAGGTGGGGTTTTAGTCCTGATTTTGTAGTTTAGGATGAAAAACCGGAACTAAAGGTCCTTACCAACCGGGACTAGAGGCATGTTTTCTACTAGTGGGTGCACCATGAAGCTACCACTTTCTATAGCTCCCATTGCTCGTGCCCTTAGTATTTCACAGTTTTCACAGTTGTAGTAGTATTATGATGGAAATTAATCAAGAGTGTCCTCAGTGCAACCTACAACTTAGTTTAGTAACAATTCATCTTGTGACTAAAAGTTGCGAAAATTGGAGCTGTAGAGTCTTTGTAGGTAGGAGAGAAAGCCACCTCATCTCCTTTGCATACTTCTAAAGTTGTAAAGGCCTATAGTGAAAAGAAAAGCTACTTTTGTCAGGGGTTTTCACCAAGGAACATGTTTTTTTTCCACCGATCACTCCGTGATTTTCATGCATGACAGGAAAAAGGACGTACGAATTGTTTCCTCGGAAAAGCAACCGATGATCCATGCATGCAGTGTTCAGAGAGCAGCGTGCAACGTCTCAAAAGCGCTGAAGAGGCACCACCACGGCGTTTCTGTCCTGAAAAGTAGTGTTCTGTGTAATTGTCTTGTAGCAAAAAAAAAAGTTAGAGGCGACATTTCGAACTTGATTTTAAGATTTTAGCTAACCTAATTGAGTCAATTCAGTGTGAAGTTCACGTTTTACTATGGTGATTATCTGATGTCTTGTGTCAACAGACAGACAGAAGCTGCGAGCACCTGACAAAGCATCTTCATTATTTGCTCTGCAAATACTGAACAGTTTAACTATAGTTGAGGCCATCTCTCACCCTGGACGATGAAATAAACAACGCGACGAATTGCTAGATTAGCCTGATGGAGGACGGGAAAGTTTAATCAAAGGGGACATGCATGCTGGCCGCGCTCGCACGCACGCACGGGGCTGACGAGGGCGTGAAGAATTGGTTGGCTAGAATTCAGAGCCGAACTTTTTCAGAGAGGAAGAAAGCACCTCGGCGTCCGTGAGGAATTCGCCACCGTCCTGTCTGTCTCCCCACACGCGCCGGCCGCCGCATCGGGGTCGCCGCCTGTCTCATCATTCCGGTTCCCGTGGAAGCGCGAGCCGGCCGCTGCCGTAACAGCTAGTTTAACTAGGCCAAGATAACATAAAAATTGTGCCGTACTGCCGTCAGTATGATCATTACGTAAGGGTAGGTGTCTAGGTGAGTGAGAAGAGCCTGCCTGAACACTCCTGGAGTCTATATTTGTCAATGCCTTCAATAAGAATTAAGCTTACAAATGATTTCGATTTTTGATGATCGAACGTTGCTAATTATAACCTTCTATACTAAGGTCTCACATTACTAAGAGCATCTCAGTGGCCGCCCATACCTCTCGCGAAAGGGCTATTGGCGGCAGAGAGAAAATTGCGCCCATTAGTGTAGCGTCAAAGGCATTTTAGGTTCAGGGCAGTGTAATGAATTGTATGGTACCCTATGCCAACACCGACCTTGAGACACAAGCAGCAACTAGGTAGGGTAGCTCTATTAGTGGCACAACCAAAAAAAATCACTTTACTTTTTTTTTTTTCTTTCATGCTATTTTATTTCTGCCGCCCATCCCTCCCGTTCGCACCCATCCTACGCCCTCGACATTCTACACCTCCGCTATGAATTATTGAGCATTTTTTGTTAGTGATGGCTGCCACTAGTAGAGAACAGCCCTTTCGTCCAGCACCCCTGGGAGCAACAGTCCCAGTTTTAAAATAAATCGGGTCCAGTGGGGGGCATTAGTCCCGGTTTGTATCAAAAACCGGGACTAAAGGTGCTGCGGCAGACCAGGGCAGGGCGTGTCAGGCCCGAAAACCCTTTAAAATTCGATGTGAAGTCTAAATAATCTGGCGAGTTATGCGTGTGCAGCTTCCACTATATTCTCCTAATCATTAAACTTAACAAAGGAGTAGTACTTGTCATGGACTCGAAACGTAAATAACATGAGGACTGGGCGAACATGGCTGCCCTGCTCCAGAGGTACTTGCAATTGTCATGGCCGGCATCTTCATATGTTCTCATTCGATGATATCATCAACTAATAAAATAACTCATTTAACATTTTTTTCTTTGCCGGTAGGGCTTGGAAACGGTTCATCAATACTGTTCCTCGTAAATGGAAACCCGAGCTTACATTTAATGATTTTCCTGTAAGTAGTACTATATATATAGCTATGTCTGCGAATCTCTTTGATATTTTGATTCAAGACCATGCATGCTTGATTATTAGTTTGATCGAACTATTCTTTTCGTAAAGTGTTTGAAGCAGGAACCCGGGAATAACTTATGTGGATACTACGTCTGCATGTTCATTCGCGAGATGACATGTCACAGGGATCCGGACAAGGCTATACAAGCCATTCGTGTACGTGAACAATATTTCATAATCTTATTTTATTACCATCAATTGTATTGAGTTCCATTCATATATATTGATCTTCTTTTTTTATTTTAGATGGAACGCCTGCGGGACTCTCTCTTAACAGAGGATAGCATACGAGCAATTCAAGAGGAACTTGCAGAATTCTTTCTTAACGAGGTCATAGATCGAAATGGAGAATACTATCGGGAGTTCATAGATCTTGGTCGAGGTCGTTAGGCATATATGAGATAGATATAGTAAAGAGGTCTGACTTTATATTGTAAACATGCATTACTTGTACTGTATTTCATGACGATGTCTATATATACATGATGATGTTAGTGGTTTCTTGAATGATGTATGCATTGCAGAATTGAATGAATAATATAAAATCCTGAAACTCTGTCGCGGCAGAGAAACACTGCTCCACCGTAAACATCTGCCGTGGCAGAGAAACGGTTTTCTCTGCCGCGGCAGAGACCCTCCAGTTCTAAAGGTCCTCCACCACGAGCTCCCTGGTCGCATGATACGTCTCCAACGTATCTATAATTTCCGATGTTCCATGCTTGTTTTATGACAATACCAACATGTTTTGTTCACACTTTATATCATTTTTATGTGTTTTCCGGAACTAACCTATTGACGAGATGCCGAAAGGCCAGTTGCTGTTTTCTGCTGTTTTTGGTTTCAGAAATCCTAGTAAAGAAATATTTTTGGAATCGGACGAAATCAAGACCCAGATTCCTATTTTTCCCGGAACCATCCAGAACACACGAGAAGGGCCGGAGAGGTGCCGGGGGGCCCACACCACACCCGGCGCGGCCGGGGGGG
>NC_061512.1:2417278-2429406 GCF_022539505.1 Lolium rigidum | reverse complement strand
TCAAAATAGTTTGCAATCTTCAAGGGAAATAGAGTTCAGTTATAATGCAGAAAACATCATAATTATTGATTTTATCAATCAAGCAAAGAGGAATATGGTACATAAGTTGTTAACAATCACTTGAAAAAACAATAAATGCACTCTTGAAACCATGTACAATGCGGAAAAAAGTAAAATTAGGCTACTTATGTCATAAAATTACGCAACTTATGTCATGTAAAGATAAACTATTACCTGCAGTATAGAAATTCATGAACGGAAGACACTATTTATCAAAAAAAAATCTGGTTAAGTTTCCAGAACGGCATCGAATCAAGTTGAACAATGAAGGCATAGTGTATCAGTTGTCGGACAGCGATATAAAAGATGCATCAACATCCTCGGAAATACCTCAGTATAGTTTCATTCCTTATCTCGAACCCATACGGCAGACCCATGATCTCATGTATGTTAACGGTCTGCTGCAACATCCATGTCGCAACACCATGATTGATGAACTTGTGACCCCGCACTTGGAAGCTGCGGTATGACAATAAAATGATTCCTACACCACCGCCCTCTATCTAATGATCTGGATGCCACCGCCGTCTACCCTTTAGTCCCGGTTGGCAATACGAACCGAGACTAAATGATTTCTTGGTTTTTTGGCTTCCCACGCACCTCCACCCCCCTCTCCCCTTGGATCACCTTTTTAGCTTTGTAAAATATAAAAGAAAATGATAGAAACTTAAAAAAAATGTTTTGAGATATATTAGGGGAAATTAACAAATTTGAAAAAAATGATTTCTATGTTACGTAACCTACTATTAGGGGAAATTAACAAATTTGAATTTCAATTTGTTTTGCAAACAAAGTTGAGAAAATGGTAAAACGGCTTTTCTGGTTGCATACGACGTCAAAAAGAACGTATAATATATCAAAATGATCCTGGAAAAAAGTTACATCCGAATTCACCCAGGCTTACCCGGTTAGCTAATTTTTTGATTCTCAAAATTCCAAATGAAAATATGAAAGCGGGAAGATTTTAGTTTTTGCTAGAAATTCAGGATTTTATATTTTTAAATTTTTTAAATTAATAATTGCATCCTGCATAAAGATTTCTATTACTTAACCATAAAGTTTGCCAATTTTTAGATTTTCAAATTTTCGGGTTTTAGGTTTGGCAAAAAAATTATTAAAAATTATTAAAAAATTAATTATAATACAAATAAAAAAGTTAATATTTATTTATTATCCAAGATTATTGTTACAACTTTACTTTTGTTTATTAAAAGAATTATTTTGAATTCAAACAATAAAGAAGTGTGACATCGACCAACATGTTAATAAGATTGATATGATACTAGTATCAACAACATGCGCGCGAAGCACTTGGAAGTGGGACGGAAAGAAACTCCGAAGTTAAGCGTGCTAGTGCTAGAGTAGTGGGAGGGTAGGTGACCGGGCGAAAAGTTTAACCACGGGTAAGTAATTTGAGTAGAGATTAAGTGTAGTTAGAGACTAAACTTGTCAAATAACTAAAACACTAAAAATTCTAAAAAAATAGAAAAAAAGAGGGAGTGAAAAATAATTTAAAAAACAAGATTTTTTTTAATGAAATAGCATTTAGTTCCGGTTGGTGTTACAAACCGGGACTAAAGGTCATTTGCCGTGACGCGCGCCAGTAGCCCACGTGGAGGGCCATTTATCCCAGCTGGTAACCAAGGTGGGACTAAAGGGTTCGCCTTTAGTCCCGCCTGGCTAGTCCCGGTTGGCCAACCGGGACTAAAGGCCCTTACGGGCCGGGATTGAAGCGCCTATCTCCAGTAGTGTATGGAACCTAATCTATCAATTCCAAAAAATTTGTGAGGTTGCTTTCTTATACATTGGTTTTGCGATGATGGCCCCTCTATATGACTTGTTACTGATGATTTGAAGGACTTATTTGAGAAATGTGGAGCTGTGGTTGAGCATCATATTAGGTTAATCATCTAACATACGGCTCCTATTGTTAAATCTTAGGATCGACTACTGTAGATCTAATGCCAGGATCATAATATCTTTGTAAAGAACTTGAACTTGTACTGTGCGTGCGAGAGATAGAACGAGAGAGAGATGGTGTACCTTCTCCCTTGGACGAGGAACCTCCGTACGTTGACATTGTGGCGACAGCGGTGGCGTGAGCGTGTGGTGGCGGCGGTGGCGGAGCTTCCCGTCGGCACGCGCTAGAACCCTAGATCGGTAGGGATGTCGGTGGGGCGAGCAGTGCATCAGTTAACCTCCTACCGCATGCGTCCAGCCCCCACCTCTCTATATAGCGTGGCGACAGGGGCCCACCAACCAAGGATAAGGTTCGGCGCCCCCGATCAGGGCGCAGACGAGGTCAAAGGCTCGTGCTCAATCCGTTGGGTTCGACCACGTGGAGATCATCCTAACATTCTCCCCCTTGATCTCAAATTTTCTTCTAAGTTTATACTTTCACTTTATTCGTTTCATTTTGAATCAGTCCATAGGACATGTTTCATCGTCACAGCTCTATTGCTGATAGAATTAGAGAGCCACAATGAACTTCTCTGTTTTGAAACAAATTCTTTAACTTTTGGGTCTCTTATGATCCAGGATAGGTAAGATTTTCCCTTAAACCCATGCCGGCTACGTGTTCCTTGAGCACGCTGGGTGGTAAGTCTTACGTTAGCGGACCCGCAAGCATATCTTTTGTCCTTATATGCTCGAGACTTATAGTTTGATCATGGACCTTGTGTTTCACAACATAATACTTAACCTCAATCGGTTTCGTAGCATTACTTGACTTGTTGTTGTGAGCATAAAATACTGCAGGCTCATTGTCGCAGTACATCTTTAGTGGTTTATCAATACAATCTACCACTTTCAAGTCGGGTATAAATTTCTTTAACTATAATGCCTCCCCCGTGGCTTCATAACATGCTATAAATTATGCATACATCGTGGATGATGCAACTATTGTCTGTTTGGAGCTTCTCCACAAAATAGCGCCCCCTGCGAGAGTGAATACATATCCAGATGTGGATTTTCTATCATCTTTATCTCCCGCAAAATATGCATCTGAATACCCTCTTATTTCTAGGAAATCAGATCTTCTGTATGTTAGCATGTAGTTCTTTGTGCCTTTCACATAACGCAATTCCTTCTTTACCATTTTTCAGTGTTCAAAACCTAGATTTTCTTGATATCTACCGAGTACGCCGGTGATAAAGGCTAAGTCAGGGCGAGTGCACACTTGTGCATACTGTAGGCTTCCAATGGCCGAAGCATATGGAACCGTTTTCATTTGATCGAGCTTGTATTGATTTTGGGGATTTTGAAATTTCCCAAAGCGTACGCCCTTGACTATAGGGGCAGGTGTGGCATTGCTCTTATGCATATTATACTTAGTTAGAATCTTTTCTAAATAAGCCTTTTGCGATAGTTCTAATACTCTATTCTTCCTATCTCGGTAAATTTCTATGCCCAAGACATATGATAGTTCACCAAGATCTTTCATATCAAAATTTAAGGACAAAAACTTCTTTGTCTCTTGCAGTAGACTAACATCACTGCTCGCAAGCAGAATATCATCCACATACAAGATTAGGAAAATGTATTTCCCACTTTTAAACTTTGCATAAACGCAGTTGTCCTCAATATTTTTTTAAATCCAAATCTCTTAATTATTTCATTAAACTTTAGATACCACTATTTGGAAGCTTGCTTTAATCCATAAATGGATTTCTTTAGGTGGCATCCCATTTCTTCCTTGCCCTCCATGATAAAACCCTTGGGTTGTTTCATGTAGAAATTTTCTTCTAAATCCCCATTTAGAAATGCCGTCTTTACATCCAGTTGATGCAACTCTAAATCAAAATGTGCAACTAGTGCCATTATGATTCTGAAGGAATCCTTACATGATACTGGAGAAAATATCTCATTGTAATCTATCCCTTCTTTTTGCGTAAATCCTTTTTCCACAAGTAGTGCTTAGTACTTTTCTACATTCCCGTTGGAGTCATATTTTATTTTGTAGACCTACTTGCAGCCCACTGTTATGGCTCCTTTAGGAATATTTTCCAAGTCCCAAACATTGTTGGCACTCATCGATCTCATTTTGTCTTCCATGGCCTCCACCCACTTTGATGAATCTGGCATTCTAATGGCTTCTTCATATGAAGTGGGATCACCTTCCATATGAACTATTTATTTGTTGTAAACTTTGTAATCAGTCGAAGTGGATGATTTTCTAGCTCTTGTAGACCTTCTAGGGGCCTCATTCTCTTGAGCATTCTGTTCCTCAACATGTGGCTCGGCTTCTGGAGGTGACTGTTGTTGCTCCCTTTCATGATCAACAAATGGTTCATTCGGCTCCTGACGGATAGGTTCCAGATTTTCACTCATCGTTATCATGGGTGGAGTCACAACAGGCGCTTGCACCACAATCGCATGGATTATCGGTGCAGGTTGATAACCCACAAGTATAGGGGATCGCGGCAGTCTTCGAGGGAAGTAAAACCCAAATTTATTGATTCGACACAAGGGGAGGTAAAGAATACTTATAAGCCTTAACAACTGAGTTGTCAATTCAGCTGCACACTGGAAAAGCACTAGTAACAGGGGTGATGTGAAAGTAGCAGTGATATGAGAGCAATAGTAACAGTAACACAGCAGCAGTAATAGTAATATGAGAGCAATGGCACCAGAAAATAGTTGATACTACTTCCAATGACATGTAGAACGAGTATATGATGATGAAAGATGGACCGGGGTTCCCAGCTATCTACACTAGTGGCAACTCTCCAATAACAAGTGTTGGGTGAACAAATTACAGTCGGGCAATTGATAGGATTGAAATAGCATTAAGACAGAACATCAAGATCATTAATCATGTAGGCATGTTTTCCAATTATAGTCGTACGTCCTCGCAGTGAGAAACTTGCACAACATCTTTTGTCCTAACAGCCGGTGGCAGCCGGGCCTCAAGGAAATCTACTGGATATTAAGGTACTCCTTTTAATAGAGCACCGGAGTAAAGTATTAACACTCCGTGAAAACATGTGATCCTCATATCTAAGTCTTTCCCTCCAATTGTCCCAATTTCTGTCACTTTGGGGTCTTTGGTTCCGGACATAGACATGTGCATACAACTTGTAGATACAATCTAAGCAATAAGTATAGAGCTTAAATCTAAGATCATGCCACTCGGGCCCTAGTGACAAGCATTAAACACAACAAGATTGCAGCAATGATGGCGTGTAACTCACACGTTCGTTGGGAACCCCAAGAGGAAGGTATGATGCGCACAGCAGCAAGTTTTCCCTCAGAAAGAAACCAAGGTTTATCGAACCAGGAGGAGCCAAGAAGCACGTTGAAGGTTGATGGCGGCGGGATGTAGTGCGGCGCAACACCGAGAGATTCCGGCGCCAACGTGGAACCTGCACAACACAACCAAAGTACTTTGCCCCAACGAAACGAGTGAGGTTGTCAATCTCACCGAGCTTGCTGTAACAAAGGATTAGATGTATAGTGTGGATGATGATTGTTTGCGAGAGAACGGTAAAGAACAAGTATTGCAGCAGATTTGTATTTCGGTATAAAAGAATGGACCGGGATCCACAGTTCACTAGAGGCGTCTCTCCCATAAGATAGCATGTTGGGTGAACAAATTACGATCGGGCAATTGACAAATAGAGAGGGCATAACAATGCACATACATGACATGATGAATATTGTGAGATTTAATTGGGCATTACGACAAAGTACATAGACCGCTATCCGAGCATGCATCTATGCCTAAAAAGTCCACCTTCAGGTTATCATCCGAACCCCTTCCAGTATTAAGTTGCAAAACAACAGACAATTGCATTAAGTATGGTGCGTAATGTAATCGATAACTACATCCTCGGACATAGCACCAATGTTTTATCCCTAGTGGCAACAGTACATCCATAACCTTAGAGGTTTCTGTCACTCCCCCAGATTCACGGAGACATGAACCCACTATCGAGCATAAATACTCCCTCTTGGAGTTAAGAGCAAAAACTTGGCCAGAGCCTCTACTAATAACGGAGAGCATGCAAGATCATAAACAACACATAGGTAATAGATTGATAATCAACATAACATAGTATTCTCTATCCATCGGATCCCGACAAACACAACATATAGAATTACAGATAGATGATCTTGATCATGTTAGGCAGCTCACAAGATCCGACAATGAAGCACATGAGGAGAAGACAACCATCTAGCTACTGCTATGGACCCATAGTCCGGGGGTGAACTACTCACTCATCACTCCGGAGGCGACCATGGCGGTGAAGAGTCCTCCGGGAGATGAATCCCCTCTCCGGCAGGGTGCCGGAGGTGATCTCCAGAATCCCCCGAGATGGGATTGGCGGCGGCGGCGTCTCTGGAAGGTTTTCCGTATCGTGGCTCTCGGTACAGGGGGTTTTGCGGCGAAGGCTTTAAGTAGGCGGAAGGGCAACGCGGGGGGCCACACGAGGGCCCCACACGCCAGGCCGGTGCGGCCAAGGGCCAGGCCGCGCCGCCCTAGCGTGTCGGCGCCTCGTGGCCCCACTTCCTTTCCCCTCGGTCTTCCGGAAGCTTCGTGGCAAAATAGGACCACAGGCGTTGATTTCGTCCAATTCCGAGAATATTTCTTTACTAGGATTTCTGAAACCAAAAACAGCAGAAAACAGCAACTGGCTCTTCGGCATCTCATTAATAGGTTAGTGCCGGAAAATGCATAAATACGACATATAATGTGTATAAAACATGTAGATATCATCAATAATGTGGCATGGAACATAAGAAATTATCGATACGTCGGAGACGTATCAGCATCCCCAAGCTTAGTTCTGCTCGTCCGAGCAGGTAAACGATAACAAAGATAATTTACTGGAGTGACATGCCATCATAACTTTGATCATACTATTGTAAACATATGTAATGAATGCAGCGATCAAAACAATGGTAATGACATGAGTAAACAACTGAATCATAAAGCAAAGACTTTTCATGAATAGTACTTCAAGACAAGCATCAATAAGTCTTGCATAAGAGTTAACTCATAAAGCAATAAATCAAAGTAAAGGTATTGAAGCAACACAAAGGAAGATTAAGTTTCAGCGGTTGCTTTCAACTTGTAACATGTATATCTCATGGATAATTATCAATATAGAGTAATATAACAAGTGCAATATGCAAGTATGTAAGAATCAATGCACAGTTCACACAAGTGTTTGCTTCTTGAGGTGGAGAGAAATAGGTGAACTGACTCAACATAAAAGTAAAAGAAAGGTCCTTCAAAGAGGAAAGCATTGATTGCTATATTTGTGCTAGAGCTTTTATTTTGAAAACAAGAAACAATTTTGTCAACGGTAGTAATAAAGCACATGTATTATGTAAATTATATCTTACAAGTTGCAAGCCTCATGCATAGTATACTAATAGTGCCCGCACCTTGTCCTAATTAGCTTGGACTACCGGATCATCGCAATACACATGTTTTAACCAAATGTCACAATGGGGTACCTCCATGCCGCCTGTACAAAGGTCTAAGGAGAAAGCTCGCATTTTGGATTTCTCGCTTTTGATTATTCTCAACTTAGACATCCACACCGGGACAACATGGACAACAGATAATGGACTCCTCTTTAATGCATAAGCATGTAGCAACAATTAGTGTTCTCATATGAGATTGAGGATATGTGTCCAAAACTGAAACTTCCACCATGATTCATGGCTTTAGTTAGCGGCCCAATGTTCTTCTCTAACAATATGCATGCTCCAACCATTAAGGTGGTAGATCTCTCTTACTTCAGACAAGACGGACATGCATAGAAACTCACATCATATTCTACAAAGAGTAGTTGATGGCGTCCCCAGGAGCATGGTTATCGCACAACAAGCAACTTAATAAGAGATAAAGTGCATAAGTACATATTCAATACCACAATAGTTTTTAAGCTATTTGTCCCATGAGCTATATATTGCAAAGGTAAAGAATGGAAATTTTAAAGGTAGCACTCAAGCAATTTACTTTGGAATGGCGGAGAAATACCATGTAGTAGGTAGGTATGGTGGACACAAATGGCATAGTGGTTGGCTCAAGGATTTTGGATGCATGAGAAGTATTCCCTCTCGATACAAGGTTTAGGCTAGCAAGGTTATTTGAAACAAACACAAGGATGAACCGGTGCAGAAAAGCTCACATAAATGACATATTGTAAACATTATAAGACTCTACACCGTCTTCCTTGTTGTTCAAAACTCAATACTAGAAATTATCTAGACTTTAGAGAGACCAAATATGCAAACCAAATTTAGCAAGCTCTAGGTGTTTCTTCATTAATGGGTGCAAAGTATATGATGCAAGAGCTTAAACATGAGCACAACAATTGCCAAGTATCAAATTATTCAAGACATTTTAGAATTACTACATGTAGCATTTCCCGATTCCAACTATATAACAATTTAACGAAGAAGATTCAACCTTCGCCATGAATACTATGAGTAAAGCCTAAGGACATACTTGTCCATATGCAACAGCGGCGCGTGTCTCTCTCCCACACAATGAATGCTAGGATCCATTTATTAAAACAAAAACAAAAACAAAAACAAACCGATGCTCCAAGCAAAGCACATAAGATGTGACGGAATAAAAATATAGTTTCGGGGAGGAACTCGATAATGTTGTCGATGAAGAAGGGGATGCCTTGGGCATCCCCAAGCTTAGACGCTTGAGTCTTCTTAAAATATGCAGGGGTGAACCACCGGGGCATCCCCAAGCTTAGAGCTTTCACTCTCCTTGATCATATTGCATCATTCTCCTCTCTTGATCCTTGAAAACTTCCTCCACACCAAACTCGAAACAACTCATTAGAGGGTTAGTGTACAATAAAAATTATCATGTTCAGAGGTGACACAATCATTCTTAACACTTCCGGACATTGCATAAAGCTACTTGGACATTAATGGATCAAAGAAATTCATCAAACATAGCAAAAGAGGCAATGCGAAATAAAAGGCAGAATCTGTCAAAACGAACAGTCCGTAAAGATGGATTTTATTGGGGCACCAGACTTGCTCAAATGAAAATGCCCAAATTGAATAAAAGTTGCGTACATATCCGGGGATCACGCACGTAAATTGGCTTAATTTTACGAGCTACCTACGGGGAGGCAGAGTCGAAATTCGTGACAGCAAAGAAATCAGTAACTGCGCGATAATCCAAATCTAGTATGAACTTTACTATCAAAGACTTTACTTGGCACAAGAAAACACAAAACTAAGATAAGGAGAGGTTGCTACAGTAGTAAACAACTTCCAAGACTCAAATATAAAACAAAAATACTGTAGTAAAAACATGGGTTGTCTCCCATAAGCGCTTTTCTTTAACGCCTTTCAGCTAGGCGCAGAAAGTGTATATCAAGTATTATCAAGAGACGAAGCATCAACATCATAATTTGTTCTAATGATAGAATCAAAAGGTAACTTCATTCTTTTTCTAGGGAAGTGTTCCATACCTTTCTTGAGAGGAAATTGATATTTAATATTACCTTCCTTCATATCAATGGTAGCACCAACAGTTCGAAGAAAAGGTCTTCCCAATATAATGGGACAAGATGCATTGCATTCAATATCCAAGACAACAAAATCAACGGGGACAAGGTTATTGTTAACGGTAATGCGAACATTATCAACTCTCCCCAAAGGTTTCTTTATAGCATTATCAACAAGATTAACATCCAAATAACAATTCTTCAATGGTGGCAAGTCAAGCATATCATAGATTTTCTTAGGCATAACGGAAATACTTGCACCAAGATCACATAAAGCATTACAATCAAAGTCATTGACCTTCATCTTAATGATGAGCTCCCAACCATCCTCTAGCTTCCTAGGAATAGAAGTTTCAAGTTTTAGTTTCTCTTCTCTAGCTTTTATGAGAGCATTTGTAATATGTTTTGTGAAAGCCAAGTTTACAGCACTAGCATTGGGACTCTTAGCAAGTTTTTGTAAGAACTTTATAACTTCAGAGATGTGGCAATCATCAAAATCCAAACCATTACAATCTAAAGCAATGGGATCATCATTCCCAATGTTGGAAAAAATTTCAGCAGTTTTATCACAGGCAGTTTCAGCAGTTTTGGCAGTTTCAGGTAATTTTGCGCGCTTTGCACTAGGAGTAGTAACATCGCCAACACCAATTATTTTACCATTAATAGTAGGAGGTGCAGCAACATGTGGAGCATTAGCATTGCTAGTGGTGGTAAAAGTCCAAACTTTAGCTACATTATTCTCTTTAGCTAGTTTTTCATTTTCTTCTCTTTCCCACCTAGCATGTAATTCGGCCATCAATCTTATATTCTCATTAATTCTAACTGGGATGGCATTTGCTGTAGTAACAATTTTATTTTCAATATCCTTATTAGGCATAACTTTCGATTTCAAAAGATCAACATCAGAGGCAAGACTATCAACCTTAGAAGCGAGAATATCAATTTTATTGAGCTTTTCCTCAACGAGATTTGTTAAAAGCAGTTTGTGTACTAATAAATTCTTTAAGCATAGCTTCAAGTCCAGGGGGTGTGTTCCTATTATTGTTGTAAGAATTCCCATAAGAATTAGCATAACCGTTACCATTATTATAAGGATATGGCCTATAGTTATTACTAGAATTGTTCCGATAAGCATTGTTGTTGAAATTATTATTTTTAATGAAGTTTACATCAACATGTTCTTCTTGGGCAACCAATGAAGCTAACGGAACATTATTAGGATCAACATTAGTCCTATCATTCACAAGCATAGACATAATAGCATCAATCTTATCACTCAAGGAAGAGGTTTCTTCGACGAATTTACCTTCTTACCTTGTGGAGCTCTTTCCATGTGCCATTCAGAGTAATTAATCATCATATTATCAAGGAGCTTTGTTGCTTCACCAAGAGTGATGGACATAAAGGTACCTCCAGCAGCTGAATCCAATAGGTTCCGCGAAGAAAAGTTCAGTTATGCATAAAAGGTTTGGATGATCATCCAAGTAGTCAGTCCATGGGTTGGGCAATTTTTAACCAACGATTTCATTCTTTCCCAAGCTTGAGCAACATGTTCATTATCTAATTGCTTGAAATTCATTATGCTACTTCTCAAAGATATAATTTTAGCAGGGGGATAATATCTACCAATAAAAGCATCCTTGCATTTAGTCCATGAATCAATACTATTCTTAGGCAGAGATAGCAACCAATCTTTAGCTCTTCCTCTTAATGAGAAAGGAAACAATTTTAATTTTATAATTTCACCATCTACATCTTTATACTTTTGCATTTCACACAATTCAACAAAGTTATTGAGATGGGCAGCAGCATCATCAGAACTAACACCAGAAAATTGCGCTCGCATAACAAGATTTAGTAAAGCAGGTTTAATTTCAAACAATTCTGCTGTAGTATCAGGTGGAGCAATAGGTGTGCATAAGAAATCATTTTTATTTGTGGTTGTGAAGTCACACAACTTAGTATTTTCAGGAGTGGCCATTTTAGCAGTAGTAAATAAAGCAAACCAGATAAAGTAAATGCAAGTAACTAATTTTTTTGTGTTTTTGATATAGAGTGCAAGACAGTAAATAAAGTAAAGCTAGCAACTAATTTTTTTGTGTTTTGATATAATGCAGCAAACAAGTAATAAAATAAAATAAAGCAAGACAAGAACAAAGTAAAGAGATTGGATTGTGGAGACTCCCCTTGCAGCGTGTCTTGATCTCCCCGGCAACGGCGCCAGAAAAAGAGCTTGATGGCGTGTAACTCACACGTTCGTTGGGAACCCCAAGAGGAAGGTATGATGCGCACAGCAGCAAGTTTTCCCTCGAAAAGAAACCAAGGTTTATCGAACCGGGAGGAGCCAAGAAGCACGTTGAAGGTTGATGGCGGCGGGATGTAGTGCGGCGCAACACCGGAGATTCCGGCGCCAACGTGGAACCTGCACAACACAACCAAAGTACTTTGCCCCAACGAAACAGTGAGGTTGTCAATCTCACCGAGCTTGCTGTAACAAAGGATTAGATGTATAGTGTGGATGATGATTGTTTGCGAGAACGAGTAAAGAACAAGTATTGCGGCAGATTTGTATTT
>NC_061512.1:2357482-2417178 GCF_022539505.1 Lolium rigidum | reverse complement strand
GCAATTGTACGTTGTTTGCAACTTAATGCTTGGAGGGGTTCGGATGATAACTCTGAAGGTGGACTTTTTAGGCATAGATGCGGTTGGATGGCGGTCTATGTACTTTGTCGTAATGCCCAATTAAATCTCACTATACTCATCATGATATGTATGTGCATTGTCATGCTCTCTTTATTTGTCAATTGCCCAACTGTAATTTGTTCACCCAACATGCTTGTTCGTCTTATGGGAGAGACACCTCTAGTGAAGCTGTGGACCCCGGTCCAATTCTCTTTCTTGAAATACAATCTACTGCAATACTTGTTTCTACTTGTTTTCTCTGCAAACAATCATCTTCCACACAATACGGTTAATCCTTTGTTACGGCAAGCCGGTGAGATTGACAACCTCACTTTGTTTCGTTGGGGCAAAGTAGCTTGGTTGTGTTGTGCGGGTTCCACGTTGGCGCGGAATCTCGGTGTTGCGCCGCACTACATCCCGCCGCCATCAACCTTCAACGTGCTTCTTGGCTCCTCCTGGTTCGATAAACCTTGGTTTCTTTACGAGGAAAACTTGCTGCTGTGCGCATCATACCTTCCTCTTGGGGTTGCCCAACGAACGTGTGAAATACACGCCATCAAGCTCTTTTACGGCGCCGTTGCGGGGAGATCAAGACACGCTGCAAGGGGAGTCTCCACTTCTCAATCTCTTTACTTTGTTTTTGTCTTGCTTTATTTTATTTACTACTTTGTTTGCTGCACTAATACAAAAAAATTAGTTGCTAGTTTTACTTTATTTGCTATCTTGTTTGCTATATCGAAAACACAAAAAAATTAGTTTACTTGCATTTACTTTATCTAGTTTGCTTCATTTACTATTGCTAAAATGGCCAACGCTGAAAATACTAAGTTGTGTGACTTCACAACCACAAATAATAATGATTTCTTATGCACACCTATTGCTCCACCTGCTACTACGGCAGAATTCTTTGAAATTAAACACTGCTTTCTTGAATCTTGTCATGAACCATCAATTTTACGGTGTTAGTTCGATGATGCTTGCTGCCCATCTCAATAATTTTGTTGAACTATGTGAAATGCAAAAATATAAAGATGTAGATGGTGATATTATTAAACTAAAATTGTTCCCTTTCTCATTAAGAGGAAGAGCTAAAGATTAGTTGCTATCTCTGCCTAAGAATAGTATTGATTCATGGACTAAATGCAAGGATGCTTTTATTGGTAGATATTATCCCCCTGCTAAAATTATATCTTTGAGGAGTAGCATAATGAATTTTAAACAATTAGATACTTGAACATGTTGCTCAAGCTTGGGAAAGAATGAAATCTACGGTTAAAAATTGCCCAACCCATGGAGTGACTACTTGGATGATCATCCAAACCTTCTATGCGGGACTAAATTTTTCTTCGCGGAATTTATTGGATTCAGCTGCTGGAGGTACCTTTATGTCCATCACATTGGGGGCGGCTACAAAACTTCTTGATGATATGATGATAAATTACTCTGAATGGCACACGGAAAGAGCCCCACAAGGTAAGAAGGTAAATTCTGTTGAAGAATCCTCCTCCTTGAGTGATAAGGTTGATGCTATTATGTCTATGCTTGCGAATGATAGGACTAATGTTGATCCTAATAATGTTCCGTTAGCTTCATTGGTTGCACAAGAAGAACATGTTGATGTAAACTTCATTAAAAATAATAATTTCAACAACAATGCTTATCGGAACAATTCTAGTAATAACTATAGGCCATATCCTTATAATAATGGTAACGGTTATGCTAATTCTTATGGGAATTCTTACAACAATAATAGGAATTCACCCCCTGGACTTGAAGCCATGCTTAAAGAATTTATTAGTACACAAACTGCTTTTAACAAATGCTGTTGAAGAAAAGCTTGGTAAAATTGATATACTTGCTTCTAAAGTCGATAGTCTTGCTTGCTGATGTTGATCTTTTGAAATCAAAAGTTTTGCCTAATAGAGAATTATCATAATAAAATTGTTACTACAGCAAATGCCATCCAAGTTAGAATTAATGAGAATATAAGATTAATGGCTGAGCTGCGTGCTAGGTGGGATAGAGAAGAAAATGAAAAACTAGCTAAAGAGAAGAATATAGCTAAAGTTTGGACTATTACCACCACTAGTAATGATAATGCTACACATGTTGCTGCACCTCCTACTCATACTAATAAAAGAATTGGTGTTAGCAATGTTTCCACTTCTAATGCAAAGCGCGAAAAAGCTGCTGAAAGCTGCTAAAGCTATTTGAAGCACTTGCGATAAAGGCTGCTGAAATTTTTCCAACATTGGGGATGATGATCCCATTGCTTTAGATTATAATGGTTTGAATTTTGATGATTGCCACATCTCTGAAGTTATAAAGTTCTTGCAAAAACTTGCTAAAAGTCCTAATGCTAGTGCTATAAATTTGGCTTTCACGCATCATATTACAAATGCTCTCATAAAAGCTAGAGAAGAGAAACTAGAGCGCGAAGCCTCTATTCCTAAAAAGCTAGAAGATGGTTGGGAGCCCATCATTAAGATGAAGGTTAAAGATTTTGATTGTAATGCTTTATGTGATCTTGGTGCAAGTATTTACGTTATGCCAAAGAAAATTTATAATATGCTTGACTTGCCACCGCTGAAAAATTGTTATTTGGATGTTAATCTTGCTGATCATTCTACAAAGAAACCTTTGGGTAAAGTTGATAATGTTCGCATTACCGTTAACAATAATCTTGTTCCCGTTGATTTTGTTGTCTTGGATATTGAATGCAATGCATCTTGTCCAATTATATTGGGAAGACCTTTTCTTCGAACTGTTGGTGCTATTATTGATATGAGGGAAGGAAATATAAAATATCAATTTCCTCTCAAGAAAGGTATGGAACACTTCCCTAGAAAGAGAATGAAGGTACCTTATGATTCTATCATTAGAACAAATTATGATGTTGATGCTTCATCTCTCGATGTTACTTGATACACACTTTCGCGCCTAGGCTGAAGGCGTTAAAAAAGCGCTTATGGGAGACAACCCATGTTTTTACCTACAGTACTTTGTTTTTATTTTGTGTCTTGGAAGTTGTTTACTACTGTAGCAACCTCTCCTTATCTTAGTTTTGAGTTTTGTTGTGCCAAGTTAAGCCGTTGATAGAAAAGTAAGTACTAGATTTGGATTACTGCGCAGTTCCAGATTTCTTTGCTGTCACGAATCTGAGCCCACTGCCCTGCAGGAAGCTCAGAAAATTATGCCAATTTACGTGCATGATCCTCAGATATGTACGCAACTTTCATTCAATTTGAGCATTTTCATTTGAGCAAGTCTGGTGCCATTTTAAAATTCGTCAATACGAACTGTTCTGTTTTGACAGATTCTGCCTTTTATTTCGCATTGCCTCTTTCGCTATGTTGGATGAATTTCTTTGATCCACTAATGTCCAGTAGCATTATGCAATGTCCAGAAGTGTTAAGAATGAGTGTGTCACCTCTGAATATGTCAATTTATATTGTGCACTAACCCTCTAATGAGTTGTTTCGAGTTTGGTGTGGAGGAAGTTTTCAAGGATCAAGAGAGGAGTATGATGCAACATGATCAAGGAGAGTGAAAGCTCTAAGCTTGGGGATGCACCCGGTGGTTCACCCCTGCATATATCAAGAAGACTCAAGCGTCTAAGCTTGGGGATGCCCAAGGCATCCCCTTCTTCATCAACAAATTATCGAGGTTCCTCCCACTGAAACTACATTTTTATTCGGCCACATCTTATGTGCTTTTTCTTGGAGCGTCGTTTTGTTTTTGTTTTTGTTTTGTTTGAATAAAATGGATCCTAGCATTCACTTTATGGGAGAGATACACACTCCGCTGTAGCTTATGGACAAATATGTCCTTGGTTTCTACTCATAGTATTCATGGCGAAGTTTCTCCTTCGTTAAATTGTTATATGGTTGGAATTGGAAAATGATACATGTAGTAATTGCTATAAATGTTTTGGGTAATGTGATACTTGGCAATTGTTGTGCTCATGTTTAAGCTCTTGCATCATATGCTTTGCACCCATTAATGAAGAAATACATAGAGCATGCTAAAATTTGGTTTGCATATTTGGTTTCTCTAAGGTCTAGATAATTTCTAGTTTTGAGTTTGAACAACAAGGAAGACGGTATAGAGTATTATAATGCTTTCAATATGTCTTTTATGTGAGTTTTGCTGTACTAGTTCATCCTTGTGTTTGCCTCAAATAACCTTGCTAGCCTAAACCTTGTATCGAGAGGGAATACTTCTCATGCATCCAAAATACTTGAGCCAACCACTATGCCATTTGTGTCCACCATACCTACCTATACTACATGGTATTTTCCCGCCATTCCAAAGTAAATTGCTTGAGTGCTACCTTTAAAATTCCATCATTCACCTTTGCAATATATAGCTCATGGGACAAATAGCTTAAAAACTATTGTGGTATTGAATATGTAATTATGCACTTTATCTCTTATTAAGTTGCTTGTTGTGCGATAACCATGTTTGCTTGGGAACGCCATCAACTCATTGTTGAATTTCATGTGAGTTGCTATGCATGTTCGTCTTGTACGAAGTAAGGGCGATCTACACTGAGTTGAATGGTTTGAGCATGCATATTGTGAGAGAAGAACATTGGGCCGCTAACTAAAGCCATGTTCCATGGTGGAAGTTTCAGTTTTGGACAAACATCCTCAAATCTCTAATGAGAAAAGAATTAATTGTTGTTGAATGCTTAAAGCATTAAAAGAGGAGTCCATTATACTGTTGTCTATGTTGTCCGGTATGGATGTCTAAGTTGAGAATAATCAAAAGCGAGAAATCCAAATGCGAGCTTTCTCCTTAGACCTTTGTACGGGCGGCATAGAGGTACCTTTGTGATACTTGGTTAAAGCATATGTATTGCGGTGATAATCCGGGTAGTCCAAGCTAATTAGGACAAGGTGCGAGCACTATTAGTACACTATGCATGAGGCTTGCAACTTATAAGATATAATTTACATGATGCATATGCTTTATTACTACCGTTGACAAAATTGTTTCATGTTTTCAAAATCAAAGCTCTAGCACAAATATAGCAATCGATGCTTTTCCTCTATGAGGACCATTCTTTTTACTTTTATGTTGAGTCGGTTCACCTATTTCTCTCCACCTCAAGAAGCAAACACTTGTGTGAACTGTGCATTGATTCTTACATACTTGCTTATTGCACTTATTATATTACTCTATGTTGACAATATCCATGAGATATACATGTTACAAGTTGAAAGCAACCGCTGAAACTTAATCTTCTTTTGTGTTGCTTCAATACCTTTACTTCGAATTATTGCTTTATGAGTTAACTCTTATGCAAGACTTATTGATGCTTGTCTTGAAATGCTATTCATGAAAAGTCTTTGCTTTATGATTCACTTGTTTACTCATGTCATACACATTGTTTTGATCGCTGCATTCTCTACATATGCTTTACAAATAGTATGATCAAGTTTATGATGGCATGTCACTCCGAGAAATTATCTTTGTTATCGTTTTACAGCTCGGGACGAGCGAGAACTAAGCTTGGGGATGCTGATACGTCTCCAACGTATCGATAATTTCTTGTGTTCCATGCCACATTATTGATGTTATCTACATGTTTTATGCACACTTTATATCATATTCGTGCATTTTACGGAACTAACCTATTAACAAGATGCGAAGTGCCGAGTTCTTTGTTTTCTGCTGTTTTTGGTTTCAGAAATCCTAGTAAAGAAATATTCTCGGAATTGGACGAAATAAAAGCCCGGAGGCCTATTTTCTCACGAAGCTTCCGGAAGTCCGAAGGAGAGACGAAGAGGGGCCACGGGGGCGCCAAACCCTAGGGCGGCGCGGCCCCCCCTTGGCCGCGCCGGCTGTGGTGTGGGCCCCCTGTGCCGCCTCTTGACCTGCCCTTCCGCCTACAAATAGCCTCGTGACGAAACCCCCGGTACCGAGAGCCACGATACGGAAAACATTGCGAGACGCCGTCGCCGCCGATCCCATCTCGGGGGATCACTGGAGATCGCCTCCGGCACCCTGCCGGAGAGGGGATTCATCTCCCGGAGGACTCTACACCGCCATGGTCGCCTCACGGAGTGATGAGTGAGTAGTCTACCCATGGACTATGGGTCCATAGCGGTAGCTAGATGGTTGTCTTCTCCCCATTGTGCTATCATTGTCGGATCTTGTGAGCTGCCTATCATGATCAAGATCATCTATATGTAATTCTATATGTTGCGTTTGTTGGGATCCGATGAATAGAGAATACTTGTTATGTTGATTATCAAAGTTATGCTTATGTGTTGTTTATGATCTTGCATGCTCTCCAGTTATTAGTAGATGCTGCGGCCAAGTAGATGCTTTTAACTCCAAGAGGGAGTACTTATGCTCGATAGTGGGTTCATGCTGCATTGACACCAGGACGATGATGAGAAAGTTCTAAGGTTGTGTTGTCTTGTTGCCACTAGGGATAAAACATTGATGCTATGTCTAAGGATGTAGTTGTTGATTACATTACGCACCATACTTAATGCAATTGTACTGTTGTTTTGCAACTTAATGCTGGAGGGGTTCGGATGATAACTTTGAAGGTGGACTTTTTAGGCATAGATGCGGTTGGATGGCGGTCTATGTACTTTGTCGTAATGCCCAATTAAATCTCACTATACTCATCATGATATGTATGTGCATTGTCATGCTCTCTTTATTTGTCAATTGCCCAAGCTGTAATTTGTTCACCCAACATGCTTGTTCGCCGTCGCCGCGTAGATCGTCTCGGGGGATGCGGAGATCGCCTCCGGCCACCTGCGGAGGGGATTCATCTCCGGAGGAGACTCTACACCGCCATGGTCGCCTCGGGGAGTGATGAGTGGTGTGATACCCCTGGACTATGGGTCCATAGCGGTAGCTAGATGGTTGTCTTCTCCCCATTGTGCTATCATTGTCGGATCTTGTGAGCTGCCTATCATGATCAAGATCATCTATATGTAATTCTATATGTTGCGTTTGTTGGGATCCGATGAATAGAGAATACTTGTTATGTTGATTATCAAAGTTATGCTTATGTGTTGTTTATGATCTTGCATGCTCTCCGTTATTAGTAGATGCTCTGGCCAAGTAGATGCTTTTAACTCCAAGAGGGAGTACTTATGCTCGATAGTGGGTTCATGCCTCGCATTGACACACGGGACGAGTGACAGAAAGTTCTAAGGTTGTGTTGTCTTTGTTGCCACTAGGGATAAAACATTGATGCTATGTCTAAGGATGTAGTTGTTGATTACATTACGCACCATACTTAATGCAATTGTCCGTTGTTTTGCAACTTAATACCGGAGGGGTTCGGATGATAACCCGAAGGTGGACTTTTTAGGCATAGATGCAGTTGGATGGCGGTCTATGTACTTTGTCGTAATGCCCAATTAAATCTCACTATACTCATCATGATATGTATGTGCATTGTCATGCTCTCTTTATTTGTCAATTGCCCAATCGTAATTTGTTCACCCAACATGCTGTTCGTCTTATGGGAGAGACACCTCTAGTGAAGCTGTGGACCCCGGTCCAATTCTCTTTACTGAAATACAATCTCTTGCAATACTTGTTTCTACTCGTTTTCTCTCGCAAACAATCATCTTCCACACAATACGGTTAATCCTTTGTTACGAGCAAGCCGGTGAGATTGACAACCTCACCATGTTTCGTTGGGGCAAAGTAGCTTGGTTGTGTTGTGCGGGTTCCACGTTGGCGCCGGAATCTCCGGTGTTGCGCCGCACTACATCCCGCCGCCATCAACCTTCAACGTGCTTCTTGGCTCCTCCCGGTTCGATAAACCTTGGTTTCTTTTACGAGGGAAAACTTGCTGCTGTGCGCATCATACCTTCCTCTTGGGGTTGCCCAACGAACGTGTGAAATACACGCCATCAGGATGCTGATACGTCTCCAACGTATCTATAATTTCCGATGTTCCATGCTTGTTTTATGACAATACCAACATGTTTTGTTCACACTTTATATCATTTTTATGTGTTTTCCGGAACTAACCTATTGACGAGATGCCGAAAGGCCGAGTTGCTGTTTTCTGCTGTTTTTGGTTTCGAAATCCTAGTAAAGAAATATTTCGGAATCGGACGAAATCAAGACCCAGATTCCTATTTTTCCCGGAACCATCCAGAACACACGAGAAGGGCCAGAGAGGTGCCAGGGGGGGCCCACACCACACCCCGGCGCGGCCAGGGGGGGGCGCCCCCCTATAGTGTGGGCAGCCCGTGGCCCCTCCGACTCCGCTTCTTCGCCTATATAAGCCGTCGTGACCTAAAAACATCGACAGAAAAAACCACGAGACGGAAAAACTTCCAGAACCGCCGCCATCGCGAAGCCAAGATCTGGGGGACAGGAGTCTCTGTTCCGGCACCCTGCCGGAGCGGGGAGGTGCCCCCGGAAGGGTTCTCCATCGACACGCTGCCATCTCCACCGCCATCTTCATCACCGCTGCTGCTCCCATGAGGAGGGAGTAGTTCTCCATCGAGGCTCGGGGCTGTACCGGTAGCTATGTGGTTCATCTCTCTTCCATGTACTTCAATACAATAATCTCATGACCTGCTTTACATGATTGAGATTCATATGAGTTTTGTATCACAATTCATCTATGTGCTACTCTAGTGATGTTATTAAAGTAGTTCTATTCCTCCTGCACGTGTGTAAAGGTGACTAGTGTGTGCACCGTGTGGTTCTTGTCGTAGGCTATGATCATGATCTCTTGTAGATTGTGGAGTTAATTATCATTATGATGGTATTGATGTGATCTATTCCTCCTACATATGCATGAAGGTTACGGTGTGCATGCTATGCTAGTACTTGGTTTAGTCTGTTGATCTATCTTACACTAAAGGTTACTAAAACATGAGAATTATTGTGGAGCTTGTTAACTCCGGCATTGAGGGTTCGTGTAATCCTACGCAATGTGTTCATCATCCAACAAAAGTGTAGAGTATGCATTTATCTATTCTGTTATGTGATCAATGTTGAGAGTGTCCACTAGTGAAAGTGTAATCCCTAGGCCTTGTTCCTAAATACTGCTGCGTTACTACTGCTGCGTTACTACTGCTACCATATTACCACCATCAACTACACGCCGTTACTACTGCTCATATTTATTCACACCACTTGTATTTCACTATCTCTTCGCCGAACTAGTGCACCTATTAGGTGTGTTGGGGACACAAGAGACTTCTTGCTTTGTGGTTGCAGGGTTGCATGAGAGGGATATTTTTGACCTCTTCCTCCCTGAGTTCGATAAACCTTGGGTGATCCACTTAAGGGAAAACTTGCTGCTGTTCTACAAACCTCTGCTCTTGGGGGCCCAACACTGTCTACAGGAAAGGAGGGGGAACCTAGACATCATCGCACCACGTGGCGGATCCTTTTGTTCCGGTGCACATTTAAACCGGGACTAAAGGGTGAACCATTTAGTCCCGCCTGGTTGGTCCCGGTTTGAAAACCGGAACTAATGGCCCAAATGGACCAGAACTAAAGCCCCGTTTTCCACTAATGTACCTTGAACGTGTTTAAAACGATCAACGGGGACAAAGCCCAATGGCGACTGCAAACGCTCAATGGCGACGGCAAAGATGAGCCCTCCAAGGCGCCAGCAGCATCGGCGAAACGCCTCATCGGAAACAAGAAGCCAAAGGCAGTTGTTACAGCAGTAAAATCGAAGAACGGCAACATTGTGTAATTACCTCGATCGTCGGAGTACCCCGGCCACACACGCCCGGGGCAGCACCGAAAGGAGAAGCCAGCACGAGCAACGGTTGAGCGAAACCAAAAGAACGGCTCCCATTGCATGGCGCTGATGACTGATGTCTGATGAGCTCACACTAGCATCTGCAGCCCAAAAGCGCGTGCACTCTCTAGGCCTCCTGTTCCCCCACTTTTATGTTTTCCATTAGGGTTTCTTCATCGAGGACTTGACGTACCGGTGATGCTGCTCTGCTTTCCATTCTTCTCCTGACGATGATGATTCCTCTGGGAGGTCAGGAGGGACTCTGAATCATATGCTCGTGTGGGCACAGCGCGCTTCGTTTCAAATCAATAAAACTAATTCGACAGCAAGTACGCTGTGCAGCTTTGCGGTTTTGTTCTTGTTGCTGGGTGCAGCCGTGCAGGGCATACCTATTTACCAAGTCTTTTCATGGCCTGGTAACAAAGGACTTTTGCTGAAAGATAGGTGCATGCTCTCTGAAAGACATGCGTGCCAAAGAGAAAATTAACTCGATGATGATGATGATGTTGCCTTTTCGTATTTGCTTTTCAGTGACCTTCACGATGAACTTTTTTAAAACCCAGCTTGCTTGCTGAAACGATGCACTACTACACTAGTCACTATCTTTTTTTTTACATCTTTAACGGATGCCGGTGGATCATCAAACCAAACAGACTGGTCTGATCATTTTGCAAACATAGAAAAACTCATGAGCTATAGCATTAATCAGCTTCCCTAGGTGGCAAGGTTCATGTTCAAATCGAATTTCCCGAAATCAAGTCGGCAGGTGGATATGGCTGCAGCAACTCCATGCAGAGAGACTGGACGTCGTTCATCATCCTGGCTACCACATCCATGCAATTGGAACTTAAGAGCATCTCCAGTCGCGTCCCCCAAACCGTCCTCCAAATCGCGCCGGATTGAGCGTTTGGGGGACGTGTTTTGCTCGTGCCGCGTTTGGGGGACGTCGCTCCCCAGCCGCGTCCCCCAAACGCCGCCCCCAAATGAATATTTGTGCAGGAAAATAAAGGTTTTCATTCAATTTTGATTATATATTACAAAGTTTGAATGAAAACGGCTAGATTTCATCTAAACCTAGGCTACCGACCGCCCGGCGGCGCGTTCGACGGCCCCGCCCGTCGTCGCCTCCCCTACGCCGCAGCTCCTCCTGCGCGCGCCTCCTCTCCTTGCGTTCGGCGGTGGCCGGACGGTGCCGCTCCCGCCGATAGTCCTCCTCCGCCCTCCCTCGCCGGGCCGGCAGGAGGGAGAGCTCGATGGCGCGACGAATCTCCGCCTCTTCGCGGGCACGGGCGTCGTCCCGGAGCTTCTTCTCCGACTCGAAGGACTCGACGAGGGCGCGTTGCTGATCGGCCGTCTCGTCCGGGTGCGGGGCGTCGTCGTCGGACCAGTCGAACTCGTCGTCGTCGTCGTCGTCGTCCTCCACCTCGGTCTCCTCCGCCTCGGCCTCCTCCTCCATTGGCGCCTCCTCCTCCACATCTGTTGGCGCCTCCATCATCGCCGCCGCATACGCGTCGGCCGCCGCCAACTGCTCCGCCCGCCTCCCCCATAGCGCCGTGAGCGCCGACTCCCGCTGTCGACGCTCCTCCGCCGTCGCCTGCCTGCTGGAGCTCGATCGACTCACGCCGCCGGCGCTCGATCGAGTCACGCCGTTCACGGAACAGCGCCTGCCGCTCATCGCGCCGGCGCCGGCGCTCGTCGGCCCATCGCTGCTCCATCTCCTCCCGGTACCGGCGCCGTCGCGCCTCTTGTCCCGTCGAGGCGTCGAACGCCGCAACGGTGTCGCACTCGCTGCTCCTGCCACGCTGCTGCCGCCGCGGCCTCCTCAGCGGCGGAGGCAGGGCGGAGAACGCCGCAAGATCCGCCGCCTGCTGCGCCTCACGCCGCTGGCGGGCCTCCTCCTCGAGTGCCTCCTCGAGTGCCGCACGCCGCAGCCGGCTCGTCAATGGAGGAGACGGCGGTGGAGGGAAGTGGCCATCGCCGGGGCGGTTCGCCATTGCCACTGGTGATGGAGGAGACGGCTGTGGAGCGACGAGGGCTGTGTTTGTTGCCGGCGGGGGTGTGGTGGCTACCATTGATGAGCCGGGAGACCTTTTATAGACGCCGGCGTCGGGAAGAAAGCGCGGGAACGAGACGAGAAGAGGCGGGAAGATCGCGCGGGAACGGGCGGTGGCGTGCGAACGCCGGCGACGCGTGGAGGCCGCGCAGCACCGACGAGACGTCTCGCCTGCCCCTCCGTCGCCATTAAGGCAAAGATGCCGCCGTGTGTCACTGCGCGCGAATAACTTCCGTCGCGAGGTAGGCGGCGGTTAGGTTAAATTAACTCGTGCCGCCGACGCGCGTCGGCCCCGCCACTCCCCGCCTCGCTTTTCGTTGTGTCCGGCGTCCCCGGAGCGTCCCCTGTGGGACGGGGACGGGCTCGGGGCGCCGGACACCGTATCGGGCCGCGCCGGACAAAAAGGGCTTTGGGGGACGCGGCTGGAACGCTTTTTTTGTCCGGCGCGCCCCAAATCGCTTTGGGGACGGTTTGGGGGACGCGACTGGAGATGCTCTAAGATTGCATTCCTGGGCTTGCACCGAGGCCTTTCTTCAGTGCATGAGCTTGCATCCTGAACCAAGTTCTGTTTTGTATTACACGCTGCTGCAAGCCTGCAACGGATACCACGAAATGCAGCACCGCTTGTGCCTCTGAGTGAATCATGAATCAAACGATGCGTCAACCTCGTTTATCTTCGCATGGTTCGTCGGCTGTTTGCACGAACCTCCTCTTCTCTAACTGTCAGTGAGCTGATCGACAGTGGCGACCGATCAGGTTCCTGCATCTTCTCCCCTCGCACAGTTTGCCTACGCTCCCATCACGGCATCACCGATACAAGCATGTTACTGCAAGTAGTTTCAGTAGTGATCATCTTGACGAGTACAGGTGTAGCTGTCATCTCATTCAGACCGCGGCGGACTCAGAATGTAGTACTCTCATAGCAAGCGTCATACTGGTCGATCCACATCGCCAGATTCGAGTCAAATCTTGTGACTGTGACTGCTCCATGTCAGCTATAGCACCAGACCAAACATCCAATGCCAGCTTCACATATTCATATCCTCGAAAATTTGTCCAGCACGCATATGCATATCCCCCGTTCATGCAGAGTTCCATATATAGAAGAAGTGATGCCAAGCAGACGATGAAGATGGGAGCGAGGCGATCTGCGCGATTTGCTTGTCGGGGCTGGATCGCTGGACGTGGAGTACACTGGGTCGGGCGGACTTCCGCCGTTTCCCGCCTTGTGCACCTCCGCCGTTTTCCGCCGTCTCGATTGCTTGCACCAAGCAGGACGCGCCGCCGCCACACTGGAGTTCTCGCCGCGCCGCCGCTCGGCCGTCTCGGAAGCCCTAGCGGTTCGCCGTCAAGAGGTCCGCTTCCTATTTCATTTCTCCTCCACAAGGAAATCCATCTTTCACGGGATTAGTAGTTTAGTACGAGGTTTGATTAGTCCCACACCGGCAAGGAAGCGGCGATTTACACAAAAATAACCCTTTTTAAAAAGAAAAGCACAGACTCACTCTCTGGCCGAACTATTTCACCCATCTAATCCTATTGTGTGGCATCCTTTCCATCGGCACCACACCTCACTATGTGGCGCCCATGCCATCGGCACCACATGTCCATGCCGACGTGGCGCGGGCGACACTGATCAGCCGACGTGGCATGATGTGTGATGCCGTCACACATCCACTTATGTGTGGCGCCTGCCCGCGCCCGCCCGAGCCCGAGCCTCTTCTCTTCTTCCCTCTTCTTTTCTTCTCTGGAAAGAAGGAACCGTCGTCGCCGGCCGCCTCTCCTCCGTCCCCACCAAATCGGCCACGAATTCGTTAGATCTGACCGGTCAAATCCTTTCCCATTCATTTCTCAAGGTAATCCCATTCGAATCCTTTGCATTCATCCACTAATTTCATAGATCTTGCTAGATTTGTACATGAACCCTAGACATGGAAACTAGATTTGAAATGTTGGTTGGTCTATGTGATCTATGTGTTGAAATTGATAGCCTCATGTATGTATGTGTTTGAACCATAAATTTATTGGAACCCTAGATATGAAATTTTACATGTATGTGTTGAAACCCTATGTATGTATATGTTGAAATGGCTAATATTTGCTTAGCAAATGCATTCAATTGTGTTACATATGCCTAGTAGTTGCTTAGAAAATGCATTATATTGTCTTACATATGCTGCCTAGTATTTGCTTAGGAATGACTCATATTTGTTAGGAATGGCTCATAATATGGTGTATTTGTGTAAACATGTAGGATGGTGTGGCTCCAGGATCATGAGTATGACAAGGATCACCGGGCTTTTCATAAGACGGAAAAATGGAAGGTACTAATATTTAGTTTTGTTAACACCTCTTGTTTTATTACATTGGATATGGCATAATATTGTGTGTATGGATGTGGTCGTAGGTTCTTGAGCCCTTAAAGATTCGTTACCACGATACCATCAAGGACATGCCGTATGACGAGCGGTACACGGGTCGGGCGGACTTCCACCGTATCGGCCGAGCGCGGGGGAGCTCATGTTTGCCGACCAGGTCGGCGCGGGGTTCGCACCGCACACCATGTGTGGCTGCGGTGGCTAGTTGGGCCACAGCCCACTAGAAGGTAATTTTCGTTTTTCTTTTTCTACTGCTTCTTTTTTTATTTTCCATAATCCGAGTATATTCAGAAAAAATATATCTTTTCACAAACATGACATTTTTTAAAATAAAAATGTTCTTAAAATATATTTAAAAAAAATTAGAACAGTTCTCAAATTTGAACGATTTTTTTTTATTTTGAACGATTTTTAAATTTGAAAAAATTTCATGTTTGAACGATTTTTAAGTTTGAATCATTTTATGTTTGAAAGATTTTTAAATTCGAATGATTTTTAAGTATGAACGATTTTCAAATTTGAACATTTTTTAAAAATTGAAGATTTTTAAGTTAAATATTTCCGAATCTAATTTTTTTTAAAAGTTAAAGATTTTTTCATTATTGAACATTTTCATTTTTAAATTTTTTAAGAAAGAAAAAAGAAACAAAAAAAAGAAACCAGAAATCAGAAAACAGAAAACAGAAAAAGAAAATCGCGTAATGGGCCGACCAGGCCGGCCCATACCGCGTGCAGGGGTGTGCGCCGCGCGGTAACTACCGACCTGATCGGTGTATAGGTTTTCCCCGAGCGCGGTGGTGAGCGCTTGTGACTCCAGTTACTTAGGAGGGCCAAAGAGTTGGTACGGTTTGGTTGGTGGCTCGAAGCCCATGCCAGAGTCTTGCAATGACCGTCAAGGGGCTGCATCAACCAGACACAGCCCTATGATCGTTTGGAATGGCGCTATTTGGAAGCGGTCATGATTAAGTTGGGTTTCCATAGGCTGTGGGTGCAAATGGTGATGCGTCTAGTAACGACGGTGTCGTTTGAAGTTTTGTTCAATGGAAGAAGGCTACAACAGTTTGCACCATCGCGGGGTGTCGAACGGGGTGACCCAATCTCGCCGTATTTGTTCTTGTTGGCAGCAGAGGGCCTTTCGTGCCTGTTAAAACATCATAGTTTATCATCGGAGCTTCATGGACTCATGGTGGCGCCGTCAGCTCCGGCGGTTAGTCACCTCCTTTTTGCGGATGACAGCCTGTTGCTATTCAAAGCCGATACGGAAAGTGCGGGGAGGGTCCAAAGTCTTTTGGAAAAATATTGTCTGGCTTCGGGCCAGAGAATTAATCGAGATAAATCTTCGATTTTCTTCGATAAGGTGCCCGAATACCGTGAAGGAGGATGTCAAAATGACTGCGGATGTACACGGTGAAACGTTGAGTGAAAAATACTTGGGTATGCCTTCGGATGTGGGGCGCTCTAAGGGGAATGCTTTCAAATATATCAAGGATCGGATTTGGAAGAAGATTCAAGGTTGGATGGAACGGCTGCTCGTCACTGGAGGGAAAGACATTCCGATTAAATCAGTTGCGCAGAAATTCCAATCTTTTCTATGGCTTGCTTTCTACTGCCGAAGGGACTACGTGACCATATCAATGCTATAATTCGCAAGTTACTGGTGGGGCAGCCGGGCGGGAGAGAGGAAGACTTGTTGGGTCTCATGGAGAGACATGTGTAAACCAAAGGATATGGGAGGTCCGGGATTCCGAGACGTCGAGCTCTTCAATCTTGCATTGTTGGCACGTCAAGGGTGGAGGTTGCTCCAGAACCCAGACTCGTTAAGTGCTAGAGTCCTGCGTGCGCGATATTTCCCCTCTAAAGAGCTCCTGACTGCTGATTTGGGTCCGTCACCATCACAGGTTTGGCGGGCCATTCACGCAGTGTAGAAACTCCGAAGCGGGGTCTTGTCAAGCGAGTTGGGACGGGGGAAGCAACGGATCCGTGGAACGACAACTGGTTACCGCGTAATGGTATGCTGCGTCCGTTGGTTTGCTTGGGTGCGAATCCGCCAGCAAGGGTGTCGGAATTTATCAATCCGACTACCAGTTCGTGGCGGGAGGAGAAATTGCGGCAATATTTCTTGCCGATGGATGTGGAGGTGATCCTGGAGATTCCTCTATCGACTAGAAGATGTGATGACTTCTGGGCATGGCACTATGACCGGCGCGGTATTTTTTCAGTACGGTCGGCATATCGCATGCTCACAGAGACGAGAGACAGAAGAGAGGGTTGGTTGGACAGCAGGTCATCGGGGTCTGACCAAACCAGAGAGCGGAAGGATTGGTGCAAACTTTGGCGGACGGAGGTTCCCACCAAAGTTCGAGTGTTTTTGTGGAGGTTGGCGAAACGGTCATTACCGACTAATGAGCTACGGCACCGGCGGTCTATGGCTACATCGGATCAATGCATGTTTTGCGGAGCCGGGGATTCCTGGAGGCATGCTCTCATGGACCGTACGATGAGCAGGTGTGTTTGGGCTGCGGTAGATGATCACATCACAGAGCATATGCAGCAGACGGAGGAGGGCTGTGCACGGAAGTGGTTGGCCCAGATGATGGAAACATTACCGCATGAGGAACAAATCACTGTTTTTGTTACTCTGTGGGCGATCTGACACGCCAGGAGGAAGGCGATTCATGAACAGATTTTTCAGAGTCCGTTATCTGTCCACCATTTTGTGCGGAACTATCCGAAAGACACGGAGCTTAGCAAGAGAACGGTGCAACAACCGGCAGCTGCGACGGAGACGATCGCACCGAGGTGGATCCCTCCACCAACGGGGATGGTGAAAATCAATGTTGATGCGGCTGTTGGGAAGAACACCGAAGAGGGGTTCACGTAGCGGCGATCGCAAGGAGTAGCGACGGTGTATTCTTGGGAGCCTCGGCGCTCATATACCCCGGAGTTACGAAGCGGAGACTTTGGAGGCGCTGGCTTGTAGGGAGGCATGCGATCTCGCAAGGGACATCTATGCATCCGAGGGTGCGGGTGGCATCGGACTGCAAGATGGTGGTGCAAAATACTGGAGCAAGGAACCGGGGGGGTTTATTCCCATATTATCACCGAGATCATCGAAGCTCGGCAATCTTTTGCTTTTCTTGAGTTTAAGTTTGAGAGTAGGAAGTCGAATAATGAGGCTCATAAGTTAGCTAGGAGTGCTTTGTGTGATGTGTCGGGCCGTCGTGTGTGGCTGGATGCCCCGCCTGAGGGCATGTGTATACCAGTTGTTATTGATTAATAGACGGCCTGGTTTACCCTCAAAAAAAAAAATCAACCAGACACAGCCCAATGATGTCTACGTTCCCCCTCCTTTCCTGTAGACAGTGTTGGGCCTCCAAGAGCAGAGGTTTGTAGAACAGCAGCAAGTTTCCCTTAAGTGGATACCCAAGGTTTATCGAACTCAGGGAGGAAGAGGTCAAAGATATCCCTCTCATGCAACCCTGCAACCACAAAGCAAGAAGTCTCTTGTGTCCCCAACACACCTAATAGGTGCACTAGTTCGGCGAAGAGATAGTGAAATACGAGGTGGTATGAATAAGTAGTAGCAACGGCAGAAAAGTGCTCTGCCGGGACGAGTAAACAAGCGGTAGTAACGCGGCGAGTAGTAAACAAGCGGTAGTAAACAAGCAATAGTAACTCAGCGGTAGTAACGCAGCGGTAGTAAACAAGCGGTAGTAACTCAGCGGTATTTAGGAACAAGGCTTAGGGATTACACTTTCACTAGTGGACACTCTCAACATTGATCACATAACGAGAATAGATAAATGCATACTCTACACTTTTGTTGGATGATGAACACATTGCGTAGGATTACACGAACCCTCAATGCCGGAGTTAACAAGCTCCACAATAATGCTCATGTTTTAGTAACCTTAAGTGTAAGATAGATCAACAGACTAAACCAAGTACTAGCATAGCATGCACACTGTCACCTTCATGCATATGTAGGAGGAATAGATCACATCAATATATCATAGCAATAGTTAACTTCGCAATCTACAAGAGATCTTGATCATAGCATAAACCAAGTACTAACACGGTGCACGCACTGTCACCTTTGCACACATGCAGGGAGGAATAAACTACTTTAATAACAAATCACTAGAGTAGCACATAGATAAATTGTGATACAAACACATTGCAATCATAAAGAGATATAAATAAGCACCTCACTATGCCATTCAACGGTGAATAAGTATTCGTGAAATCTAGCCTAAGAGACCCACACGGTGCACACCTCTGTCACCTTTACACACGTGGGACGAGGAGTCTCCAGGAGATCACATAAGTAAAACCCACTTGACTAGCATAATGACATCTAGATTACAAGCATCATCATATGAATCTCAATCATGTAAGGCAGCTCATGAGATTATTGTATTGAAGTACATAGGAGAGAGATGAACCACATAGCTACCGGTACGGCCCCGAGCCTCGATGGAGAACTACTCCCTCCTCATGGGAGCAGCAGCGGTGATGAAGATGGCGGTGGAGATGGCAGCGGTGTCGATGGAGAAGCCTTCCGGGGGCACTTCCCCGCTCCGGCGGGGTGCCGGAACGGAGATCTGTCCCCCGGATCTTGGCTTCGCGATGGCGGCGGCTGCGGCGGGTTTACGTGGGTTTCGTCAATTGGTATCGGGTTTTCGATCCGGGGGGCTTCTTATAGGCGAAGAGGCGGCGCGGGAAGGTCGAAGGGGCTGGCCAAACCCTAGGGGGCGCGGGCCCCCCTAGGCCGCGCCGAGGTATGGTGTGGTGGGCCTGTGCCCCCCTGCGGTCCCTCTCGTGTGTTCTGGATGCTTCAGGGATTCTAAGATCTTTGGCGTTGATTTCGTCCGATTCGAGAATATTTCGTTACTAGGATTTACTGAAACCAAAAACAGCGAGAAAACGAGAGCGGCACTTCGGCATCTTGTTAATAGGTTAGTTCCGAGAAAATGCACGAATATGACATAAAGTGTGCATATAACATGTAGATAATATCAATAATGTGGCATGGAACACAAGAAATTATCGATACGTTGGAGACGTATCGGCATCCCCAAGCTTAGTTACTGCTCGTCCCGAGCAGGTAAAAGCGATAACAAAGATAATTTACGGAGTGACATGCCATCATAATCTTGATCATACTATTTGTAAAGCATATGTAGTGAATGCAGCGATCAAAACAATGTATATGACATGGGTAAACAACTGAATCATAAAGCAAAGACTTTTCATGAATAGCACTTCAAGACAAGCATCAATAAGTCTTGCATAAGAGTTAACTCATAAAGCAATAATTCAAAGTAAAGGTATTGAAGCAACACAAAAGAAGATTAAGTTTCAGCGGTTGCTTTCAACTTGTAACATATATATCTCATGGATATTGTCAACATAGAGTAATATAATAAGTGCAATAAGCAAGTATGTAGGAATCAATGCACAGTTCACACAAGTGTTTGCTTCTTTGAGGTGGAGAGAAATAGGTGAGCTGACTCAACATTGAAAGTAAAAGAATGGTCCTCATAGAGGAAAAGCATCGATTGCTATATTTGTGCTAGAGCTTTGATTTTGAAAACATGAAACAATTTTGTCAACGGTAGTAATAAAGCATATGCATCATGTAAATTATATCTTATAAGTTGCAAGCCTCATGCATAGTGTACTAATAGTGCCCGCACCTTGTCCTAATTAGCTTGGACTACCTGGATTATCACCGCAATACATATGCTTTAACCAAGTTTCACAAGGGGTACCTCTATGCCGCTCTGTACAAAGGTCTAAGGAGAAAGCTCGCATTTGGATTTCTCGCTTTTGATTATTCTCAACTTAGACATCCATACCGGGACAACATAGACAACGAGATAATGGACTCCTCTTTTAATGCTTTAAGCATTTGACAACAATTAATTCTTTTCTCATTAGAGATTTGAGGATATTTGTCCAAAACTGAAACTTCCACCATGAATCATGGCTTTAGTTAGCGGCCCAATGTTCTTCTCTCACAATATGCATGCTCAAACCATTCAACTCGGTGTAGATCGCCCTTACTTCGGACAAGACGAACATGCATAGCAACTCACATGAAATTCAACAATGAGTTGATGGCGTTCCCCGGTAAACATGGTTATCGCACAACAAGCAACTTAATAAGAGATAAAGTGCATAATTACATATTCAATACCACAATAGTTTTTAAGCTATTTGTCCCATGAGCTATATATTGCAAAGGTGAATGATGGAATTTTAAAGGTAGCACTCAAGCAATTTACTTTGGAATGGCGGGAAAATACCATGTAGTATAGGTAGGTATGGTGGACACAAATGGCATAGTGGTTGGCTCAAGTATTTTGGATGCATGAGAAGTATTCCCTCTCGATACAAGGTTTAGGCTAGCAAGGTTATTTGAAACAAACACAAGGATGAACTGGTGCAGCAAAACTCACATAAAAGACATATTGAAAACATTATAAGACTCTACACCGTCTTCCTTGTTGTTCAAAACTCAATACTAGAAATTATCTAGACTTTGGAGAGACCAATTATGCAAACCAAATTTTAGCATGCTCTATGTATTCTTCACTAATAGGTGCAAAGTATATGATGCAAGAGCTTAAACATGAGCACAACAATTGCCAAGTATCACATTACCCAAGACATTATAGCAATTACTACATGTATCATTTTCCAATTCCAACCATATAACAATTTAACGAAGAGGAAACTTCGCCATGAATATTATGAGCTAAGAACACATGTGTTCATATGAACCAGCGGAGCGTGTCTCTCTCCCACACAAGCATGATGTAATCCAATTTATTCAAACACAAACAAAAATAGAAACAAACAAACAGACGCTCCAAGTAAAGTACATAAGATGTGGCCGAATAAAAATATAGTTTCAGGGGAGAAACCTGATAATGTTGTCGATGAAGAAGGGGATGCCTTGGGCATCCCCAAGCTTAGACGCTTGAGTCTTCTTGATATATGCAGGGATGAACCACCGGGGCATCCCCAAGCTTAGAGCTTTCACTCTCCTTAATCATAGTATATCATCCTCCTCTCTTGACCCTTGAAAACTTCCTCCACACCAAACTCGAAACAACTCATTAGAGGGTTAGTGGACAATAAAAATTAACATGTTCAGAGGTGACACAATCATTCTTAACACTTCTGGACATTGCATAAAGCTACTGGACATTAATGGATCAAAGAAATTCATCCAACATAGCAAAAGAGGCAATGCGAAATAAAAGGCAGAATCTGTCAAAACAGAACAGTTCGTATTGACGAATTTTAAAATGGCACCAGACTTGCTCAAATGAAAATGCTCAAATTGAATGAAAGTTGCGTACATATCTGAGGATCATGCACGTAAATTGGCATAATTTTCTGAGCTTCCTGCAGGGCAGTGGGCTCAGATTCGTGACAGCAAAGAAATCTGGAACTGCGCAGTAATCCAAATCTAGTACTTACTTTTCTATCAACGGCTTTACTTGGCACAACAAAACATAAAACTAAGATAAGGAGAGGTTGCTACAGTAGTAAACAACTTCCAAGACACAAAATAAAAACAAAGTGCTGTAGCAAAATAACACATGGGTTATCTCCCAAGAAGTTCTTTTCTTTATAGCCATTAAGATGGGCTCAGCAGTTTTAATGATGCACTCGCAAAAGATAGTATTTGAAGCAAAAGAGAGCATCAAGAGGCAAATTCAAAACACATTTAAGTCTAACATGCTTCCTATGCATAGGAATCTTGTAAATAAACAAGTCCATGAAGAGCAAAGTAACAAGCATAGGAAGATAAAACAAGTGTAGTATCAAAAATTTCAGCACATAGAGAGGCATTTTAGTAACATGAAAATTTCTACAACCATATTTTCCTCTCTCATAATAACTTTCAGTAGCATCATGAGCAAACTCAACAATATAACTATCACATAAAGCATTCTTATCATGAGTCTCATGCATAAAATTATTACTCTCCACATAAGCATAGTCAAATTTATTAGTTGTAGTGGGAGCAAATTCAACAAAGTAGCTATCATTATTATTCTCATCATCAAATATAGGAGGCATATTGTAATCATAATCAAATTCACTCTCCATAGTAGGTGGCACCAAAAGACCACTATCATTATAATCATAATAAATAGGAGGCAAAGTATCATCAAAGAAAATTTTCTCCTCAATGCTTGGGGGACTAAAAAGATCATGAAAACCAGCTTCCCCAAGCTTAGAACTTTCTATATTATTGTCAACAATGGTGTTCAAAGCGTTCATACTAATATTACTACCGAGCATGGAAAGAAGATTTCATAGGTTTTTTAATTTTCGCATCAAACAATCCATGTTTTAAATCAGGAAATAGAATAAGAAGCTCACTCTTGTACATTATGCCAAACTAGTGTAAACAAGAAACAACAAGATGCAATTGCAGGATCTAAAGGAAATAGCTTTGAGCACACACACGACGGCGCCAGAAAAATACTTTACCTGAGACCGTAGTATGAGAGCCTTTTACCTTTCCTCCCCGGCAACGGCGCCAGAAAAGTGCTTGATGTCTACGTTCCCCCTCCTTTCCTGTAGACAGTATTGGGCCTCCAAGAGCAGAGGTTTGTAGAACAGCAGCAAGTTTCCCTTAAGTGGATACCCAAGGTTTATCGAACTCAGGGAGGAAGAGGTCAAAGATATCCCTCTCATGCAACCCTGCAACCACAAAGCAAGAAGTCTCTTGTGTCCCCAACACACCTAATAGGTGCACTAGTTCGGCGAAGAGATAGTGAAATACAGGTGGTATGAATAAGTAGTAGCAACGGCAGAAAAGTGCTTGGCGCGGGACAGTAAACAAGCAGTAGTAACGCGGCAGTAGTAAACAAGCAGTAGTAAACAAGCAATAGTAACTCAGCAGTAGTAACGCAGCAGTAGTAAACAAGCAGTAGTAACTCAGCAGTATTTAGGAACAAGGCTTAGGGATTACACTTTCACTAGTGGACACTCTCAACATTGATCACATAACAGAATAGATAAATGCATACTCTACACTTTTGTTGGATGATGAACACATTGCGTAGGATTACACGAACCCTCAATGCCGGAGTTAACAAGCTCCACAATAATGCTCATGTTTTAGTAACCTTAAGTGTAAGATAGATCAACGAGACTAAACCAAGTACTAGCATAGCATGCACACTTGTCACCTTCATGCATATGTAGGAGGAATAGATCACATCAATATATCATAGCAATAGTTAACTTCGCAATCTACAAGAGATCTTGATCATAGCATAAACCAAGTACTAACACGGTGCACGCACTGTCACCTTTGCACACATGCAGGAGGAATAAACTACTTTAATAACAAATCACTAGAGTAGCACATAGATAAATTGTGATACAAACACATTGCAATCATAAAGAGATATAAATAAGCACCTCACTATGCCATTCAACAGTGAATAAGTATTCTGTGAAATCTAGCCTAAGAGACCCACACGGTGCACACACTGGTCACCTTTACACACGTGGGACGAGGAGTCTCCGGAGATCACATAAGTAAAACCCACTTGACTAGCATAATGACATCTAGATTACAAGCATCATCATATGAATCTCAATCATGTAAGGCAGCTCATGAGATTATTGTATTGAAGTACATAGGAGAGAGATGAACCACATAGCTACCGGTACAGCCCCGAGCCTCGATGGAGAACTACTCCCTCCTCATGGGAGCAGCAGCGGTGATGAAGATGGCGGTGGAGATGGCAGCGGTGTCGATGGAGAAGCCTTCCGGGGGCACTTCCCCACTCCGGCAGGGTGCCGGAACAGAGATCCTGTCCCCCAGATCTTGGCTTCGCGATGGCGGCGGCTCTGGCAGGTTTCTGTGGGCTGGCCAAACCCTAGGGGGGCGCGGGCCCCCCCTAGGCCGCGCCAGGGTATGGTGTGGTGGGCCTGTGCCCCCCTCTGGTCCCTCTCGTGTGTTCTGGATGCTTCCGGGGATTCTAAGATCTTTGGCGTTGATTTCGTTCGATTCCGAGAATATTTCGTTACTAGGATTTCTGAAACCAAAAACAGCAGAAAACAGGAACTGGCACTTCGGCATCTTGTTAATAGGTTAGTTCCAGAAAATGCACGAATATGACATAAAGTGTGCATATAACATGTAGATAACATCAATAATGTGGCATGGAACACAAGAAATTATCGATACGTTGGAGACGTATCACCCAACACGGGTGTGCATACGCTCGAAGCTTGTCTTCCCTTAGACAAATAACCCGCAACCCGTGGAGGCCGGTTTAGGTTGAGCGGATTCTCGAGCCCTTTGACCGACTGTAGACTTGGGCCCTGGGGCTAGGACCTCGCGTCCGAGGACAACTCGGGAGAAACCACCATCTCAATGCCTACGGGGTTTTCACGCACCTGGAGCCGCTTGCGTGGAGCATGGGTTCGCCTACTAACCAACCTACCAACTTTTTTACCATTTACCCATGCTAATTTTTTTTGTTATTTACCGTCATGTGTAAGAATTAAAAGTTGAAGAGGGCGATGGCGTCGCCATGGCCGGAATGGACCATGCAGGTGGCAACAACATGGACAATGGAGGTGGCAACAACAATGAAGGTGAATATTGCCGGAGAAGTCATGAGGGCGGGTGCCGCCGCCCCACCATCGAGCTAGCCTATGACGTATGTACATATGTATGATTGGTTGTTGGCCTACGTAAGGCCTCGTTTAGCAGAGGAGTTTCCACCGATTTCTCTGTGTATTTTTCTGGCCAACCTAAAACTACTAGAGAACGCAAGAGGACCGTTCGTCAGGCGGTTTTGGTCGGGCTCAGCTCTAGAAAACACCACAAGACACGTCAGGTCAACTAGCAAGATACTGGTAAACTTCAGGCTGCGGACGACTTCACCAATATAATGAGATCTGCACTGCACCGACCCGAACTACACCGAGCCAACACATCTTCGTCGAATTCTACGTCGCCAATACATCATCGCCAAGGTCAACATCTACATAGTCTATACAGACATCTTCGTCAACACACTGCCGCCGCCGCACAATGATAACAAAAAAAACATGTCGCCGCCGCACAATGACACAAAACCCCGTCGCCGTAGATCCACTACCGCCCGCCGCACAATGATACAAAACCCCATCGTCGCCGTAGATTCCAAATCTAAAATCCTACAAAACAAATTACGCCTTACGAGAATGTGGCTACACCATATATGATGACTACGACATCGACCATACCTCGATCATGACTACATCACGATCGGATACCTTGACATCGACATCAAGAAAACATATATGGCAGCTCAAGAACTCCAGTCAACAGCGCCCATGTCGTCACTTGTGTCATGGCAATTCAACACATAACTCTAGGGTTCTACAATTTCCACATTGCTTAATTACGCGGAGAAGCAATTCTTGGAAGTTTCGAGTAGAGTTGTTTTGTTTACTGCTGTAGCAACAACCTTTGAAAATTGTAGTAGTCCTTTTCTATCCTTAGTTTATTCTTGTCTTGTTTAATCCTCACTGACTAAAACGTATACTTTCGCTGCTCAGGTGTCCAAATAGTAGGCAAGATGGAGCTTTCGTAGAGTCCGTTGTGTCGAAGAAAAGCTTTAAAGTTCCATGTACCGACAAACCCTTTGTTAGCCGAAAAACCAGTTCTGAACTTGGGCGTAGATGCTTCTAACTGAATAAAAAAAATAGTAAACAAATTAGAAAAATCTGAATTTGTTGGACAATGAACATAAACAAGTGTCCTAACTGCACACCAAAGATCTCCGAGAAAAGGCATATGTATTGGTCCGTTCAAAAAAGACAAAATGCGGTGTTGTTTGGAACATATAGATTTGTTTCTTACATCGCTCTGATTTGTATTTCTTGCACAGACCACTACATATGTATTTTTCCGAAGATTTTTGGTGCGCAGATAGAACACTTGTTCATGATCATAGTCCAAAAATGTCAGATTGTTTTGAATTTTTTGCTATTTTTTCCGAGTTTTTTATTAAACCAGGAGCATCTACATCCGGGTTTAGAAATGCTTTGTCCTTTGTTAGCGAACTAAATTATTTTTGTAATAAACCTATGGTATGTTCTTGCTCCTCTAGAGCTGCATGACATGTTCTTGTTCGCGTATCGGGCTCTGCTCGAGCCTTACATCTAAAAACTGAATCATTTTTTGTAAGAGGAGTGCTTCGGTGTCACCACCTCAACTTCATGGTTCTGAAAAGTTGGAGTTGCTTCAGTTTTTTTTTATCTGTGAAACTTCTCCAGCTTTTGGTATAAATACGTGTAGTTGGTTCCGCGGAACATGAAACACGAAGCGGCTTTTTATTTACGTCTCACTGCCTCCGATAAGTGACAACCCGTTATGCACGTTTTATCTTTCTCCCCTCCTCTCCCGGGCATGTTTCTCAACGCTCAGACTCTTCCCCGATTTGACTTCACCGCAACGCGATTCACGTCTGCCGCGACCAAATCGAGGCTGCCGGCGAACGAATCAACATACCTTCCACCGGAGTCAAACTTGTCCGATTTGTTCTCGGTGCCACGCAAATCGAGTTGCAGCTCGCTACCGCTGCCACCAGAAGCTTGTTGTGGCCACCTCAACCAACTTCGTCCTGGGTGAGGTGGCGTGGAAAAACAAAAAGGGGGTGTTATCCATTACGTCCGGGAGCATTGGCAAATCGAAAAAGAGTCTGGGCATTCGGAAACATGCCCGAGAGGAGGGGAGAAAGATAAGACGTGTGTAACGTTTTGGTCACTTACGTAAATAAACAACCGCTCCGTATTTTCCTGTTCCGCAAAACCAATTCCATGTATTTGTACCAAAAGCTAAAGCAGTTCCAAAGATAAAAAGAAAAAAACTGAAGCAGCTCCAACTTTTCAGAACCATGGAGCTAAGAGGAGGACACCGAAGCACTCCTCTTGTTTATGTTATCCTGCTGGACATGATAAAAGGTAGTGTTGAAACTATGTCCTGAATTGATATATATATATATAAATTAGATTTTCATCGATAATATGCTTTGAATCGCAAGTATTCATGGTACTAATCCTGTGTCCCAAACAACGTGGTTTAATGGTAGGGGATATAAGAGAAAGGGGGATTGAGGGGGAAAAATCTCTTATGTGAGATGGGTGTTTTCACCAAAACCTCTGGGGAAAATACGCACAAAAACACCACAAAACGCTGGTGCCAAACAAGGCCTAAGTTGATTCATATTCTTTGCCATGAACGTACGCATGCATCAGCTCAAAAAAAGACTTTGAATCGATGCATAGTTGAAATTCTATCAGCCTGGTCGATCAAGCTAGCTACTTCCTTTGCGACACCCTAACAAGACTTCAGCAGCTGATTTATGTACGCGTTCAGCCCAGAGTTCAATAGATCAGCACACTTCAGGGTTATGAGCACACCCTGAGGCTCCAAATGGACATGTGGACTTTCCAGGCGAACTTCGTGTTCATGTCATCCTGAGGCTGGGGTACTGGCATTGTACCAGCTGCCACGGTGACTGGTGCTGCTTCATCGCCTCCGCCATGCCGAGGTCGAACGCCATAGTTCTCTGGCACGGCCGCCGCAGTGGCGCGTAGCCATGGAGCGCGACCCCGGCGGCGCCCCAGGAGTACTCAGCCGCCGACGGCGGCGACGACGACGAGAGGCTCGTGCCGCCGGAGCAGCCTGACGCGAAGCGGCCGCCGGCGCTGTACTTGGCATCTCCTCGCTTCTTGGGTGCGCTGCCGATCCTCCCTCCGACGGCGAGCGTCAGCTCCAGCTCCAGCTCCTCGTCGTCCTCGTCCTCGGCGCCGACAAGGTACTGGTCGGGGGGCAGCTGCAGGTTCAGTACACGGCGCGGCTGCTTGTTGCCGGGCCGCCGAGGCTGCCGGCGCGTGCTAAGGTCGCCGGCCATGAGCTGCGTCTGGATGCGGTACAGGCGATGCAGCTCGTGAACCTGTTGCCTGAAGGTTTCTTCATGCTTGAGCATGGCCATTTTCATGACCTTCATATCACACTGCCTTACATGCTTGCCCATATCTCCTCAACCTCTAGTTCACTCAAAACCTCCTGAAATGTGAAACAAAATATAATTAAATTTTCAAGAACTTGTAAGCATCTATCCGAAAAAGCAACTCTCTGGTCGTGCATGACATCTTGATTCATGAAAGTGGACAATCTCTGGCAGTGAAGCAAGAACAGTTTCAGACAGATATTTGATTAGGCAACCACAGAGAACTCATGAACTCCCTTTCTAATGCAATGAAAAGCAGGTCAGGCTGCCTTTTCGTCTAAAACGAACTAGTGAACTCACCTGTGTAAGGCAAGAACTCACAAGGCTCTTCAGTTAGTTCTACACTCAAACTTGCATGGACAAGAAAGATACTAGCAAATTAGAAGAAAGGGTAGAGTCGTCGTAGAGAGCAGGTGTTCTTGCTGTGATGCTGGATCTGGGAGTGGCAGTTGCAGTGGCAGGGGAGGTGCTGATTTATAAGCAGAGGTGCTCCTGCAATGGCCAATGGTATGCTGCCTGTCACCGGACACTAGGTAGACACTTTTTTTTTTGCTTTCGTCAGCCCTCCTTTTTGGCATGCCAAGCAACAAGAACCCCAGTGGCACTCACTTGCCTGCAGGAGTCTTGTTTAATCATGTGTCCACCAATCCAGAAACTGTTGTTAATACTTAATACTAGTACTCCCAGCTCATGAGGAGTGCAATTCAAACAGCCAGAGTACACTTTGTGTATGATTCAGATTATTGTACAATGTTTTCATGTGGCGAGACGCATGCCCAAATGAAGGATATGGATATGTATTCACCATGCATTGCTTCACACTTCAGCTCCATTTAGTAGTACTATAATTGGTTTGTGTGACCTTGTGTATGTGCTAAGAGCATCTCCACTCGTCTCCCCACAGAGCCCCCCACGGCCACTTTTTTTCATTCGGACGGCGAAAAACGGTCCAGTCAGGCCCCCAGTTTCTCGTTTTGGTCCGGATTTGAGCCTATTTTCGTCCGGACTCCCCATGCCATCCTCGGTTTCCCGGGGGTCTCCCGGGGACTCCGGATGAAGCTAAACCAACCGCCCACGCCCACGTGTCTCCTCTTTCGTCCGGATTCCCCGAGTCATCCTCTTTTTTCCCGAGAAACGCCGCTTGGGGAGCACACGACTGGAAAACTACTCCTCCCTACGCCAAATCTTCCTCCAATCCGGACGAAAATTTCGCCGGATTTGGACGTGGGGAGCGCCAACGAGTGGGGATGCTCTAACAAGCAACAACCTAGTAAGATAGAGCTATCAGCTTGTCAGTTGTCACTGAAAACAAGCAAAGTGACACATGATTATTCACATATATATTTCCACATGACCTGATGATGTCCACATCTGCATGTGTGCTACTGCCTGCACTAAATATTGTGGATTTTATATATCTGCAATAATAGGCACAGTATATATTTTGCATGGAGATCTAGTGTGCATGCATCTTGGGGATTAGGACAGGTTCTTGTCTAACTGTTGCATAGCATGGTGCCTCCTGACAGACCATAAAGACTATTTTTAAGGATGGGAACAGTTTGTGTGTTGGCATTGCATGAAAACCAAGCAAGCTGTTAGACACACACGCTGAAACTGAAACTGAGTAAGACTGCTCAGATTATTCATAGTGGGAGTAAAATACTACCTCCGTCCCAAGGAATAAAGCGCACGCGTATTCCAAGATGAACTTTGACCATAAAAATTGAGCAATAAAATCTTGGTTATATTATATGTAATTAGTATCGTTGGATTCGTGTTGAAAAACACTTTCTAATGATGTTAATTTTATACAAATAATCTTTATATATTTAAAGTAATACTTAGTCAAACGAAAAGCACGTAAAACGAGGACGCCTTATTCCTTGAATCGGAGGTAGTAGCTAGTAACATCACACATCTAAGACATTTTGGTGATATGGCATGCTAATAAATGGAGAAAGAGAGTGAGGTGGTAATTAGCTATGTTACCATAACATCACATATCCCAAGGCAAGATGAGTCTACAACATAATTACAATGCATGATACCACATATAAGGCTGGTCATAGTGGGGAGTAACTTAGACTAGTAACATATGCCATGTTACTAGTCTAGGTTACTACCTTCATAGTGGGTAGTAACTTATATTTGGTGCCATGCATTGTGTCATTTATTATGTTGTAGACTCATTTTGCCTTGGGGTGTGTGATGTTATAGTAACATAGCTAGTTACCACATCACTCTCTTTCTTCATTTATTGGTATGCCATGTCACCAAAATGTCTTGAGATGTGTGATGTTACTAGCTATGTTACTCCCACTATGAGCAGTCTAAGTGACTACCCACTATGAAGGGGACATGTTGTTTCTGCTCCCGGGAGCACATGCACCTGGTTTTTAAAATTAAATTTCAACATATTATATAATGTCAAAAAAATCCGATAAAAAATGTTACGGATACATCTTGATGTTCTATGTGTTTGCAAAGTCGTTTCACGAAAAATCGATACTTTTTGTGTCATGTGTAAAAAAGTTAAAATTTGGTGCTAAATATAAGCTCTTCACAAGACGTTTTGCTTGTCATTTTTACACAGGACACCAAACCTACCGGTTTCGCGCGAAACTTGGCATACACATATGGATTGTTGACATATACGCGTGAAATTTGTGTTCGTATTTTTTGTCATATTTTAAAATGTTTTTCTCTGTAGCAAGAGCATATGCACCTGAGATCAAAATTGCATTTCCGCTATGAAGGTAGTAACCTAGACTAGTAACATGGCATATGTTACTAGTCTAAGTTACTCCCCACTATGACCAGCCTCACATCGTGGGGGTAACATAGGTGGTAACATCACACATCTCAAGGCATTTTGGTGATATGTCATGACAATAAAAGAAGAAAGAGAGTGAGGTGATAACTAGCTATGTTACCAAAACTTCACACATCCCAAAGCAATATGAGTCTACAACATAATTAATGACACATTGCATGAAACCACGTCTAAGTTACTACCCACTATGGAGATAGTAACTTAGACTAGTAACATGACATATGTTACTAGACTAAGTTACTCTCCACTATGAGCAGCCTAAGAAGATAAAAGGCTAGGTGATGCTGATGCAGACACATGGCCCCTTGCAGATGAAGCATCAAACTGGATTCAAGTTGGCTTTGCATATTCTTCTATTAAGGGCCATTGCTTCATCAGCCACATTACTTAGGAGTGATGTGCGAACATGAAGATCTACCGGGGGTCAGTTTGCTTTGATCTGGCTGGAGAGATGAGTTCCAGAAAGCTCCGCCGGTGAATTGAACAATGCATCTTTTGCCTGGATTTTGCTGGATCGAGTAGTATTCGGTCACGCACACCCATGTTTTTATTCCGACCGTTTGATTTTGGAGGAGCGGCGCGAAGCTCTATTCTGTGTTGACATCAGGTGACTTTTTGGTCCATGGTAAAGTCAGAAGAAGGAATATCATGAAGGCCGAATTGGTGGACTGGCTAAAGGAGGTTCGAGTCTTCGTGATGCTGAGGGATTTGCTTGGCGTTCAGAGTCTTACATCTCAGGGTGAAACCCAAGGTCTAACCTTAACTGGTTGTGCCTGTCAATGATCTTGGTGGAGTCATTGTTTTGAGAGTGAGAACTATCTTCAGGGTGAAAACCTAAGACCTTTGGTCGAGCGATGACGGCGCTGGTGCAATGTTCCCTTTTTGGAGGCGTCACTTTTGGAGAGTCTGTATTTCAGGTGTTGTCACGGTAGTGGTTCTATTGATGTTGCTAGACCTGGAATGTTGTAGCGAGACTTTTCCTTAGTTTTCTTTGCTCTTTTTTGGTTGTGTGCATCCGTATTGCCACTAGGATGAGGCGTTATCACAGAGACTGGGTGTAATTGGTATCTTTTAATATTAATATATTTCATTTATCTAAGAAATGTCACTGAGTGATTTGTGCCATTACTTCCTCACAAGCTGCAGAAAAGATTGCAATGTGCAGCTACAACAGTGATTAGTTAAGAATAGAGAGTAAGAGTAGTAGTGTTAATTAAAAAGCCTAAGCAAGGGGACGGATAGTCCAAGGGACAAGACAATGGCGCACGCTTTGCCGGTGGAGAGAGGCGCAGTCGTACGGCGTGGTGGGCGGTGAGCCAGAGAGAGAGGCACTCCAGCTTTCTAGGCTTTCTTTCGGTCTTCTCCCTAGTGCAAAGGCTTTTGTGGAGAGAGAGATAAAACTTGTCTCTCACCAGAGAATTTCGATTTTACAGAGGGCTATCTACCTCTGCAGCACATAACTTCAAAGCTTAGAGCATTTCTAGCAGCCGCGCTATATAAAAACCGCTGATATGCAGCGTTAGAGCATCTCCAGCCGCGTCCCCCAAACCGTCCCCCAAAGCGCGTCGGATTGAGCGTTTGGGGGACGTATTTCGTTGGTGCCGCGTTTGGGGGACGTCGCTCCCCAGTCGCGTCCCCCAAACGCCGCCCCCAAACATTAAAAATAATTTAAATAGACTAATATTCAAATCGGTTCAACATAAACAAAATACATATAAAACTTCGAAAAAACATAATTAAATTACATATAAATTATTTTAAACTACTACTTCTTCTTCTTCGATGATGGCCCCGCTTCGTCGTCGTCATCACGATGGCGCTTCCTGCTCGTCACCTCTTCCGAAGAGGCGGTGTCGGCCGACGCGTCGGAGTCCTCCTCGTTGTCGTCGGTGCTCGCCGGCTGCGCCTTGGCATTGGCGGTATTGGCCTTCGCGTCCGCCTCCGCCTTCGCACGGGCCACCGCCGCCTCCTCTGACCCTTCTTCCTCCGCGTCCTCCTCCACGCCCATCCATTCCTCCGCGCTGTCAAGTGGCGGGAGGGAATCGTCGTCGCTGCTGGGCGTCGGAGCTTTCTCCCACCAATGGCGCCATCCAACAGGCTTTCCCTCGCTGGAGGTGTCGAACGGGAGCTCGGAGATGTAGCTCATCGTCGCTGGAGGTGTCGGATGCGGCCGGTGAAGATCCAAAAGCGCCGACGTACGGGTCTTATTGAGCGCGGATCAACGGCGGCGCAGAAGTCGAAAAGAGCAGCGGTTGCTCTTCCGAGGAGTCCCGACTCCATTCCGGCGGTTGCCGCGTCGTCGACGCGGTTGCCAATGCGATGGTTCCGCTTCCCGGCAACTGCACCGTCGCTACGTAGGCGGCGGCTGAGCGTCCGAGCTGCTGACGCGTTGGGCCCGCGTCGGTTCGCCTCGCTTTTCGGTGTGTCCGGCGTCCCCGGAGCGTCCCCTGTGGGACGGGGACGGGCTCGGGGCGCCGGACACCGTATCGGGCCGCGCCGGACAAAAATGGGCTTTGGCGGACGCGGCTGGAACGGTTTTTTTGTCCGGCGCGCCCCAAATTCCTTTGGAGGACGGTTTGGGGGACGCGGCTGGAGATGCTCTTAGAGCGCGAAATCGCCCCTCCAGCAGGCGCCGCATACAGCGCGGCGCTGCAAATTTTTTAGGACGCAGGCCGTTTTGCCCTATCCTAGGCGCTAAACTTTTGGGCTCCGGCAGCAGCGCGTGGCATCACTCGACGCACGCGCAAAGAAACCCCGCGCTGAAACCCCCCTTCCCCCGCTCCTCGCCGCCCCACCACCCAATCCTTGCTTCCGCGCGGCCGCCAGCGCAATTTCGGCGATGGATGCGCCCTCCGGCACCCCACCGACCCCTCCCTACTCCATTCCACCTGCCGCCGCCTCTGTCGCGTCGCCGCCCCATGCGCCAAACCCTAGCGGTGGCGCCGACGCCGGCAACACAACCGCCGCGGCCCGAGCTCTCTTCGTCCCTCCGCGCCCGACGCTGCACACAAGCGCCGCCGTCGCGCAGCTGGCCACCGCGCAGGCCCCCGGCAAGGCACGGGCACCGCCGAGGAGGAAGGTGCCGGTGTCCAAACGCTCGTCGGCAGCCGCGGGCGCCGGTAACCCGCCGCCGAAGAAAGTGAAGGTGACCGTGACCCGCCGTGTGCAGCCTCCACCGCCAGCTCCACCAATGAACCATCCGCCGCCGCCACCTCCGTCCGTCGACCCATCCGGCGCACATACGCTGTCCGCCTCCGCCGCCGCCTTCACCAATGAACCATCCGCCGCCGCCTCCGTCCGCCGACCCATCCGACGCACATAGTGTGAGATTCTATCTTGCATTTGTGATATGCAAATTGTGTGTTGCATTTTGTGTCCATTTGAACCATATGTTGTGTGTGGTTGTTGAACTACGTCATGTTGTGTGTGGTTCTTGAACTGTGTGATGTCTGTTGCACTTTGTGTCCATTTGAACTATGGTAGATTATTTGTCATGATTTATGTGAGTATTTGGTCTTGTTAAATGCATAGTAGTGTATGGAAGTTGTTTTCCGCCGGCGCGCGCTGTATTTTGGAGCGCCCGGCGGAGGAACTTTTTAGCGCCCGCGCACGTGCTGTATTTTAGAGCGTCCGGTGGGGGGAAATTCAGCGCAACGCGCGGTAAATGTTTACAGCTCGGTCGCAGCGACATATAGCGCGCACTAGTAGAAAACATGCCTTTGGTCAGGCACCTTTTGTCCCGGCCGTGTCCTGGGCCGGGACCCAAGGCCTGGCCACGTTGCCCCGAAAACGCCCAAGCGTACGGCACCCATTGGTCCCGCTTCGTTAGGACCCATTTTTCATGGTTCATTAGGACCCATTTGTCACGGTTTGAGATACAAACCAGGACTAAAGGGTTCTGCGGCCTGTTGCGGCCAGGTGCTACCCCTTTAGTCCCGGTTTGTATCTCAAACCGTGAGAAATGGGCGAACCCTATATATGTGGCAGCCCCCCTCCTCACTCTCTTGTTTTTTTGCTGGTGGAGGAGTGTGGCTTTGTGATTGTCTTTTTTCTGCTAGTATGCACTAGAGGTGTTTATTGAAATGTGTGTTAGAGCGACGCCATTCGATTTCATAGAAGACAAGCATGATATGAGGTGCCCGAGCCACACTTAAGCTTCCTCCTCTTAATTTCCACCTGTCCTACAAGGTTAGCAACTATTTTCTCGTTTAGACCGTGCGGTACTAATTTTAGGATCGTGATTGTGTTTGATATACAGTTGTTTGATGCAGATGAGCCATCCATGGATGTACGGTGACCGACGCACACCCGCTTATAGAAAAGGCGTGCATTCTTTTCGAGATGCAGCCGAGGCGAACAAGCATGGTGATGGCTTTACGTATTGTCCATGTGTTGATTGTCGGAATGTGAAGGATCACACTTCCTCCAGAGTCATTCAGAGCCACCTGCTTCATTTCGGTTTCATGTCTGGCTATAATGTTTGGACGAAGCACGGAGAAAGAGGGGTTATGATGGAAGACGGCGATGAGGAAGAGAACGATGATGACTACCGATCTATGTTCCATGAGTACGCTGATACGGCAATGGAAAACAATGAAGAAGAAGGTCAGGGTGAAGAACAGGAACCAGATCCCGCTGATGATTTTGGTCGGGTCATTTCTGATGCACGTCGAGGGTGCGATACAGAAATGGAGCAGTTGCAGTTCGAGCAGATGTTATAGGACCTCAATAAATTGTTGTACCCAACTTGTGAAGATGGCCAGAAGAAGCTAGGCAGCACACTAGAATTGCTGAAGTGGAAGGCAGAGAGCGGTGTGGCTGACTCGGCATTTGAAAAGTTGATGCTAATAATTCAGAAGATGCTTCCAAGAAAGAACGAATTGCCCGCCAGCATGTACGAAGCAAAGAAACTTGTCTGCCCTCTAGGATTAGACGTGCAGAAGATACATGCATGCCCTACCGACTGCATCCTCTACCGCGGTGAGGAGTACGAGAATATGGATAAATTTCCGGTATGCAATGCATTGCGGTATAAGATCAGAAAAGATGACCCTGGTGATACTGAGGACGAGCCACGCAGAAAGAGGTTCCTGCAAAGGTGATGTGGTATGCTCCTATAATACCACGGTTGAAACGTCTATTCAGAAACAAAGAGCATGCCAAGTTGTTTTGATGGCACATGGAAGACCGTAAGAAAGACGAGAAGTTGAGGCACCCCACTGATGGTCGGCAGTGGAGAAAAATCGAGAGAGAGTTCCCGGACTTTGCAGATGATGCAAGGAACTTATAGTTTGGTCTAAGTACAGATGGCATGAATCCTTTTGGGGAGCAGAGCTGCAGTCATCGCACCTGGCCCGTGAATCTATGTATCTACAACCTTCCTCGGTTGTGCTTGAAGCGAAAGTTCATTATGATGACAGTGCTCATCCAAGGTCCGAAGCAACCCGGCAACGACATTGATGTGTAATTAAGGCCATTAGTTGATGAATTTTTACAGCTGTGGGCCAAACCAGGTGTACGTGTGTGGGATGAGCACAAACAAGAGGAATTTGATCTAAGAGCGTTGCTTTTCATAACCATAAATAACTAGCCTACTCTTAGTAACATTTCTGGACAGTCAAACAAGGGATACAATGCATGCACGCACTGTTTGGATCAGACAGAAATTATATATCTGGAAAAATGTAGGAAGAATGTGTACCCCTACAATCGTTGTTTTCTCCCGCAAAAGCATCTCTTAAAGAAAAAAAAGGCAAGCATTTCGATGGCAAGGCAGAAACCCGGTCGAAGCTTGTCACCCGCACTGCTGCTGAAGTATTTGGTATGGTCAAGGATTTAAAAGTAATCTTTGGAAAGGGTCCTGGCAGCCAACCTGTTCCTAACGGCGCTGATAAGTGCGCACCCATGTGGAAGAAGAAATCTATATTTTGGGAGCTACCCTATTGGGAAGTCCATGAGGTCCGCTCCGCAATCGATGTGATGCACCTGACGAACAATATTTGCGTGAATATTCTAGGCTTCCTGGGCTTGTATGTGAAGTCAAAAGATACACCGAAACACGGGAGGACCAGGAACGTCATAAAGGACGAGGTGGCAAGCATCCAGGGCAGTTTCAAGGGCCTGCCAGCTACGTTCTTACCAAGGAAGAGAAGGAAATATTTTTTTTAAGTCCTTTTCAGTATCAAGGTCCCAAATGGCTTCTCGTCGAATATAAAGAGAATAGTAAATATGAAAGACAAAAAATTCCAAAACCTAAAGTCTTATGACTGGCCATTGTGAAGGTATGTGCATTCATCAATGCAATTTTTCAGAAGGTAGTCGATCGAGAAAGTCTATCAGGGTTACAGAATGACGTGGTCCAATGTCTGGTCAGCTTCGAGTTGTTGTTCCCGTCATCCTTCTTCAATATTATGACGCACCTCCTAGTTCACCTAGTCGAAGAGATTAGAATTCTCGGTCCTGTGTTTCTACACAATATGTTCCCCTTCGAGAGGTTCATGGGAGTGTTAAAGAAATATGTTCGTAACCGGGCTAGGCCAGAAGGAAGCATCTCCAAGGGCTATGGAACAGAGGAGGTCATCGAGTTTTGTGTAGACTTTCTTCCTGATCTTAAGCCGATTGGTGTTCCTGAATCTCGGTATGAGGGGAGGTTTACTGGAAAAGGCACACTAGGAAGGAAAGCAATGGTATGTTTGGACGGGCATTCTTTCACTCAAGCACACTACATAGTTCTACACAATTCCATCGTGGTGGCTCCGTATATCGAGAAACACAAGAATATTCTACGCTCCGAAAACCCGGGGAAGGCTGACTCCTGGATTAAAGGGGAACCCGAGAAGACTTTTGGCAGTTAGTTGCAGACACATCTCATGAATAACACCAAAGTTGGAGATCAGCTGTACTGCTTGGTGATGCGTGTAGTTGACACGTCCGTTGGGAACCCCAAGAGGAAGGTGTGATGCGCACAGTAGCAAGTTTCCCTCAGTAAGAAACCAAGGTTTAATCGAACCAGTAGGAGTCAAGAAGCACGTCGAAGGTTGATGGCGGCGGGATGTAGTGCGGCGCAACACCAGGGATTCCGGCGCCAACGTGGAACCTGCACAACACAACCAAAGTACTTTGCCCCAACGAAACAGTGAGGTTGTCAATCTCACCAGCTTGCTGTAACAAAGGATTATATGTATAGCGTGGATGATGATTGTTTGCAGAAAACAGTAGAACAAGTATTGCAGTAGATTGTATTCAATGTAAAAGAATGGACCGGGGTCCACAGTTCACTAGAGGTGTCTCTCCCATAAGATAAATAGCATGTTGGGTGAACAAATTACAGTTGGGCAATTGACAAATAGAGAGGGCATGACCATGCACATACATGATATGATGAGTATAGTGAGATTTAATTGGGCATTACGACAAAGTACATAGACCGCTATCCAGCATGCATCTATGCCTAAAAAGTCCACCTTCAGGTTATCATCCGAACCCCTTCCAGTACTAAGTTACAAACAACAGACAATTGCATTAAGTATGGTGTGTAATGTAATCAATAACTACATCCTCGGACATAGCATCAATGTTTTATCCCTAGTGGCAACAGCACATCCACAACCTTAGAATTTTCTCGTCATCGTCCCGCATTTAATGGAGGCATGAACCCACTATCGAGCATAAATACTCCCTCTTGGAGTTAAGAGTAAAAACTTGGCCAGAGCCTCTACTAATAACGGAGAGCATGCAAGATCATAAACAACACATAGGTAATAGATTGATAATCAACATAACATAATATTCTCTATCCATCGGATCCCAACAAACACAACATATAGCATTACAGATAGATGATCTTGATCATGTTAGGCAGCTCACAAGATCCGACAATGAAGCACATAAGGAGAAGACGACCATCTAGCTACTACTATGGACCCATAGTCCAGGGGTGAACTACTCACTCATCACTCCGGAGGCGACCATGGCGGTGAAGAGTCCTCCGGGAGATGATTCCCCTCTCCGGTAGGGTGCCGGAGGCGATCTCCTGAATCCCCCAAGATGGGATTGGCGGCGGCGGCGTCTCTGGAAGGTTTTCCGTATCGTGGCTCTCGGCACCGGGGGTTTCGCGACGAAGACTATATGTAGGCGGAAGGGCAGGTCGGGGGGCCACACGAGGGCCCCACACGCCAGGGCCGCGCGGCCAAGGCCCGTGCCGCGCCGCCCTCGTTGTGGCGGCGCCTCGTGGCCCCACTTCGTAATTCCTCCGGTCTTCCGGAAGCTTCGTGTGAAAATAGGCCCCTGAGCGTTGATTTCGTCCAATTCTGAGAATATTTCCTTACTAGGATTTCTGAAACCAAAAACAGCAGGAAAACAGCAACTGGCTCTTCGGCATCTCGTTAATAGGTTAGTGCAGGAAAATGCATAAATATGACATAAAGTATGCATAAAACATGTAGATATCATCAATAATGTGGCATGGAACATAAGAAATTATCGATACGTTGTAGACGTATCAGCATCCCCAAGCTTAGTTCCTGCTTGTCCCGAGCAGTGTAAACGATAACAAAGATAATTTCGGAGTGACATGCCATCATAACCTTGATCATACTATTGTAAGCATATGTAATGAATGCAGCGATCAAAACAATGGCAATTACATGAGTAAACAAATGAATCATAAAGCAAAGACTTTTCATGAATAGTACTTTCAAGACAAGCATCAATAAGTCTTGCATAAGAGTTAACTCATAAAGCAATAAATCAAAGTAAAGGTATTGAAGCAACACAAAGGAAGATTAAGTTTCAGCGGTTGCTTTCAACTTATAACATGTATATCTCATGGATATTGTCAATGTAAAGTAATATAACAAGTGCAATATGCAAGTATGTAGGAATCAATGCACAGCTCACACAAGTGTTTGCTTCTTGAGGTGGAGAGAGATAGGTGAACTGACTCAACATAAAAGTAAAAGAAAGGCCCTTCGCAGAGGGAAGCATTGATTGCTATATTTGTGCTAGAGCTTTGGTTTTGAAAACAATAAACAATTTTGTCAACGGTAGTAATAAAGCATATGTGTTATGTAAATTATATCTTACAAGTTGCAAGCCTCATGCATAGTATACTAATAGTGCCCGCACCTTGTCCTAATTAGTTTGGATTAACACTGATTATCATTGCATAGCATATGTTTCAACCAAGTGTCACAAAGGGGTACCTCTATGCCGCCTGTACAAAGGTCTAAGGAGAAAGCTCGCATTGAATTTCTCGCTTTTGATTATTCTCAACTTAGACATCCATACCGGGACAACATAGACAACAGATAATGGACTCCTCTTCAATGAATAAGCATTCAACAACAGTTAATATTCTCATAAGAGATTGAGGATTAATTGTCCACACTGAAACTTCCACCATGAATCATGGCTTTAGTTAGCGGCCCAATGTTCTTCTCTAACAGTATGCATACTCAAACTATTTGATTGTGAGAACCGCCCTTACTTCAGAAAAGACGAACATGCATAGCAACTCACATGATTATTCAACAAAGGTAGTTGATGGCATCTCCAGGAACATGGTTATCGCACAACAAACAACTTAATAAGAGATAAAGTGCATAAGTACATATTCAATACCACAATAGTTTTTAAGCTATTTGTCCAATGAGCTATATATTGCAAAGGTAAAAGGTAGCACTCAAGCAATTTACTTTGGAATGGCGGAGAAATACCATGTAGTAGGTAGGTATGTTGGACACAAATGGCATAGTGGTTGGCTCAAGGATTTTGGATGCATGAGAAGTATTCCCTCTCGATACAAGGTTTAGGCTAGCAAGGTTATTTGAAACAAACACAAGGATGAACCGGTGCAGCAAAACTCACATAAAAGACATATTGTAAACATTATAAGACTCTACACCGTCTTCCTTGTTGTTCAAACTCAATACTAGAAATTATCTAGACTTTAGAGAGACCAGGCCAATTATGCAAACCAAATTTTAGCAAGCTCTATGTATTTCTTCATTAATAGGTGCAAAGTATATGATGCAAGAGCTTAAACATGAGCACAACAATTGCCAAGTATCAAATTATTCAAGACATTTTAGAATTACTACATGTAGCATTTCCCGATTCCAATCATATAACAATTTAACGAAGAAGATTCAACCTTCGCCATGAATACTATGAGTAAAGCCTAAGGACATATTTGTCCATATGCAACAGCGGAGCGTGTCTCTCTCCCACACAATGAATGCTAGGATCCATTTTATTCAAACAAAAATAAAAACAAAAACAAACCGACGCTCCAAGCAAAGCACATAAGATGTGATGGAATAAAAATATAGTTTCAGGGGAGGAACCTGATAATGTTGTCGATGAAGAAGGGGATGCCTTGGGCATCCCCAAGCTTAGACGCTTGAGTCTTCTTAAAATATGCAGGGGTGAACCACCGGGCATCCCCAAGCTTAGAGCTTTCACTCTCCTTGATCATATTGTATCATCTCCCTCTCTTGATCCTTGAAAACTTCCTCCACACCAAACTCAAAACAACTCATTAGAGGGTTAGTGCACAATTAAAATTTACATGTTCAGAGGTGACATAATCATTCTTAACACTTCTGGACATTGCACAAAGCTACCGAAAGTCAATGGAATAGAAAAATCCATCAAGCATATCAAAACAGGCAATGCGAAATAAAAGGCAGAATCTGTCAAAACAGAACAGTTCGTAAAGACGAATTTTATTGAGGCACCATACTTGCTCAGATGAAAATGATCAAATTTAATGAAAGTTGCGTACATATCTGAGGATCACTCACGTAAATTGGCATAATTTTCTGAGTTACCTACAGAGAATTAGGCCCAGCATTCATGACAGAGAAAGAAATCATGTTCCGCGCAGTAATCCAAATCTAGTATGAACCTTACTATCAAAGACTTTATTTGGCACAACAATGCAACAAAACTAAGATAAGGAGAGGTTGCTACAGTAGTAACAACTTCCAAGACTCAAATATAAAACAAAGTTACTGTAGCAAAATAAACACATGGGTTATCTCCCAAGAAGTTCTTTCTTTATAGCCATTAAGATGGGCTCAGCAGTTTTAATGATGCAGTCGCAAGAAATAGTAGTTGAAGCAAAAGAGAGCATCAAAAAGCAAATTCAAAACAAATTTAAGCCTAACATTCTTCCTATGCATAGGAATCTTGTAAATAAACAAATTCATGAAGCATGATGCAACAAGCATAGAAAGATAAAACAAGTGCAGCTTCAAGATTTTCAGCAAAAAGAGAGGTGTTTTAGTAACATGAAAATTTCTACAACCATATTTTCCTCTCTCATAATAAATTTCAGTAGCATCATGAGCAAACTCAACAATATAACTATCAAATGAAACATTCTTATCATGAGTCTCATGCATAAAATTATTACTACTCCCAACATAAGCATAATCAGTTTTATTAGTTGTAGTGGGAGCAAATTCAACAAAGTAGCTATCATTATTATTCTCATCATCAAATATACGAGGTATAGTATCATCATAATAAACTTTATCCTCCATAGTAGGTGGCAACAAAAGACCACTATCATTATAATCATCATAAATAGGAGGCAAAGTATCATCAAAGTAAATTTCCTCCTCAATGCTTGGGGGACTAAAAATATCATGCTCATCAAAACCAGCTTCCCCAAGCTTAGATTCTTCCATAGCTTTAGAAATAATAGTGTTCATACTAATAACATTGCTACTATCATGCGAATAAGGTTCAATAGGTTTTTAAATTTTCGCATCAAACAATCCATGTCTTAACTCAGGAAATAGCTTCAAAAGCTCAGTGTTACTTTCCATTATGCTTAACTAGTGAAATAAAAACATGCATGATATTAAGTAAAGTAAAACAAGTAATTAATTTTTTTGTGTTTTCGATATAGAGAACAAGACAGTAAATAAAGTAAAACTAGCAACTAATTTTTTGTGTTTTGTTTACGTGCAGTAAACAAAGTAGTAAATAAATAAAGCAAGACAAAAACAAAGTAAAGAGATTGGATTGTGTAGACTCCCCTTGCAGGGTGTCTTGATCTCCCCGGCAACGGCGCCAGAAATTTGCTTGATGCGTGTAGTTGACACGTCCGTTGGGAACCCCAAGAGGAAGGTGTGATGCGCACAGTAGCAAGTTTTCCTCAGTAAGAAACCAAGGTTTAATCGAACCAGTAGGAGTCAAGAAGCACGTCGAAGGTTGATGGCGGCGGGATGTAGTGCGGCGCAACACCAGGGATTCCGGCGCCAACGTGGAACCTGCACAACACAACCAAAGTACTTTGCCCCAACGAAATAGTGAGGTTGTCAATATCACCGGCTTGCTGTAACAAAGGATTAGATGTATAGTGTGGATGATGATTGTTTGCAGAAAACAGTAGAACAAGTATTGCAGTAGATTGCATTCACTGTAAAAGAATGGACCAGGGTCCACAGTTTACTAGAGGTGTCTCTCCCATAAGATAAATAGCATGTTGGGTGAACAAATTACAGTTGGGCAATTGACAAATAGAGAGGGCATGACCATGCACATACATGATATGATGAGTATAGTGAGATTTAATTGGGCATTACGACAAAGTACATAGACCGCTATCCAAAGCATGCATCTATGCCTAAAAAGTCCACCTTCAAAGTTATCATCCGAACCCCTTCCAAGTATTAAGTTGCAAACAACAGACAATTGCATTAAGTATGGTGCGTAATGTAATCAATAACTACATCCTCGGACATAGCATCAATGTTTTATCCCTAGTGGCAACAACACATCCACAACCTTAGAACTTTCCGTCACTCGTCCCAGCATTTAATGGAGGCATGAACCCACTATCGAGCATAAATACTCCCTCTTGGAGTTAAGAGTAAAAACTTGGCCGAGCCTCTACTAATAACGGAGGGCATGCAAGATCATAAACAACACATAGGTAATAGATTGATAATCAACATAACATAATATTCTCTATCCATCGGATCCCAACAAACACAACATATAGCATTACAGATAGATGATCTTGATCATGTTAGGCAGCTCACAAGATCCGACAATGAAGCACATAAGGAGAAGACGACCATCTAGCTACTGCTATGGACCCATAGTCTAGGGGTGAACTACTCACTCATCACTCCGGAGGCGACCATGGCGGTGAAGAGTCCTCCGGGAGATGATTCCCCTCTCGGCGAGGGTGCCGGAGGTGATCTCCTGAATCCCCCGAGATGGGATTGGCGGCGGCGGCGTCTCCGGAAGGTTTTCCGTATCGTGGCTCTCGGTGCCGAGGGTTTCGCGACGAAGACTATATGTAGGCGGAAGGGCAGGTCGGGGGCCACACGAGGGCCCCACACGCCGGGGCCGCGCGGCCAAGGCCCGAGCCGCGCCGCCCTGTTGTGGCGGTGCCTCGTGGCCCCACTTCGTAAGTCCTCCGGTCTTCTGGAAGCTTCGTGTAAAAATAGGCCCCTGGGCGTTGATTTCGTCCAATTCCGAGAATATTTCCTTACTAGGATTTCTGAAACCAAAAACAGCAGAAAACAGCAACTGGCTCTTCGGCATCTCGTTAATAGGTTAGTGCCGGAAAATGCATAAATATGACATAAAGTATGCATAAAACATGTAGATATCTATACCTAATAATAAAAGCAAAAGGGTTTCTCCCTCGGTCGTTCGTTCACTTAAAATTGTCCTAAAAGTTGATACAAAATTACCCTCCAATACCACCAATAAGTGAAAAACGTTTGGATTGTTTTTTTCCACCCCACCCCGATGCATCCGTACCGACCGCTGCCTTCGTCCCTTCTCGGTTGGGTACGAGCGCTGGCCGGAAGCAAAGTCCGACTGGAATTACGTATTTTTTCGAAGAAAACAAATACTAACGAGACCCGAGTTAGGAAACCGGGGAAGATAACAAAAAGAATCAGCGTTAGGCACGCTGCCTGTCCCCGTATATATAAGCAAACAAGCTGCGAACCTCCAGAGCACCAACGCCGACGTAAACCAATCAAAGAGCAAGGGGATTCGACAACGCCTCCCGTTTTGGCGTGCTCGCCGAGAGCGATGATGCCGTCGCCATGATGCAGTCCGGAGGCTCGCTTTCGAAGTCATGGATCATTGAGGCTGACATGGTTTCCCGGAACTTGATGATCCACGGGTACGGCGCCGAGCACAGAATGAGGAGGTGAGCTTGATGACGAGGCATCATGCACATGATCCTTGATCCGGATTGGCTGGAGAGATTGGGCCGTCTCAGGCGGCGGCGCAGTCGAGGACGAGTCTGCGACGTGCACCGTTGATAGGGGTACCCGGACTGCAGCAGCGCCATGGTGACGAGAGGCTGGGCACCATACGGAGAAAGGAAGCCACGTCCTGCTCCTCCGGTCGCGCACCTCCACCCAGCGCCACGCCCGCATCCGCCTCCAGCCCGGCCGCCTGCGTGCTCCCGGTCGCTGCGGCCCCTCCCCGATAACGGTTCTCCGTCCTCGCGCTTGCAGGAGCCCGCGTGAGCGCCGCCTCTCCTTCCTCCCGTCTCGCCGCCGGACGCCTGTTCTCCTTCGCGCGCGAGACGCCGCCCGCAACCGCGCCGTCGCCTGCCTCCCTCCGACCTCTGTGTGGCGCCGTTCACCTCCGCGTCCTCGTGCGTGCCTCGCGCGCCTCCACGCGCTTGGCCTCAACCGCCGTCGACCGCGCGTCCTTGACCACCTCTGCGACCCGGCGCCATCCTTCCGCTCCGCGCTGGTAGCTGCCCGCTCCGCCAAGGACCCCGGCCTCCACATCCGTCGACCAAGAGCTCCGCATCCAGCACCTCTTCGCGTCCACGTCCACGATGCCAAGTTCTGCGCCGCCCGACGGTTTATCTAGCACGGTGGCGAGGCCAAGAGGAGGCAGAGAGCTCGTGCTGGTCAGTGGTCACGACGGTCGGAGCTACAGGATAAGAGCATCTCCAGTCGCGTCCCCCAAACCGTCCCCCAAAGCGCGCCGGATTGAGCGTTTGGGGGACGTGTTTTGTTCGTGCCGCGTTTGGGGACGTCGCTCCCCAGCCGCGTCCCCCAAACGCCGCCCCCAAACATTTAAAATAATTTTTTTAACACATAAACCATTTATATCAAATGTAGCATATGAAAAAAAATGTTTTCGAGGATTGTTTTCAAATTAAATTACAACAAACAATAAAACAAGTAATCAAATATAATAAAAAGGGCTAGATGATACATCAAGGTGCCACGGTATTTCCTTTGATCCTCCACAAATGCTCAACGAGATCAGCTTGAAGTTGCTCATGCACATTGCTGTCACGGATCTCTGCGTGCATGACCACAAAATCAGCAAAATCTGCAGGCACCTCATGATCAACCTCCGCGAGAGGTCCTTGACACTCATAGGGACCAACATGTGACCTAACATGATTCTTGCGGTCATCCTCGATGATCATGTTGTGCATGATCACACAAGCCTCGCATCACCTCCCACATTTGGTCGTGAGACCAGCTTAGAGCAGGGTACCGGACAATGGCAAATTGTGCTTGAAGCACACCAAATGCCCGCTCGACATCCTTCCCGCAAGCCTCCTGTCGTGTAGCAAAGTGAGAATTCTTCAGACCCGATGGATTCGAGATTGTTTTGACAAAAGTGGCCCATTTTGGATATATACCATCGGCTAGATAATAGCCTTTGGTATATTGGTGGCCATTGATCTCATAGTTGCATGGTGGAGCATGCCCTTCCACTAGTCTCGCTGAACACCGGAGACCGCTGCAACACGTTGATGTCATTGTGTGATCCCGCCATGCCAAAGAAAGAATGCCAAATCCACAGGTCATAATCTGCCACAGCTTCAAGCACCACACTCGCAATATCCATGACGCCCTTTGTATATACCTTGCCAAGCAAACGGGCAGTTCTTCCATGCCCGAGTGCATGCAATCGATGCTTCCAAGCATTCCAGGAAATCCTCCGGCAGCATTTTGTGCCATGATCCTTGCGGTCTCTTCCTCGCTTGGCCCTCTCAAGTAGTATTTGCCAAACTTTCCCACCACGGCTCGGCAAAACTTGTACATGCACTCAATGGCAGTAGACTCACTCATGCGAAGGTAGTCGTCCCGTGTATCGGCAGGTGCTCCGTATGCAAGCATCCTCATGGCGGCGGTGCACTTCGAATGGATGAGAACCCGAGAACGTCTACGGCGTCGAGCTTGAGCTTGAAGTAGGGGTCGAACTCTCGAACGCCGTGGAGGATATTCATGAACAGGCCCTTGCTCATCCTGTACCGGCGCCGAAAATTGTCGGCATGTGTTGCCCCGTCGGCGAAGTAGTCGTTGTGCAGCATGGCATGCCCCTCCATCCTCTACCGGGGCTTCGACTTCCTTCTTCCCGGCCTTGATCCTCCGCGGCGCGGCTCTCTTCCTCTTCTCCGCCTCGGCGTCAAGCATGTCCTGGAGGGACGCGATGATCGGCAAATGCTCCCGCAGGTCGTCGTCGAACGCTTGCTCGTCCTCCGGCAGCGGGGCAACCATCTCATCGTCGTTGTCCATGGCTAAAGCAAAATCAATGGTTAAAATTGCGCCGAGGCGGACGACGCAACAAACAGCGACCAATCGCGCCTACCCGGCAAGTCGTCGAGCACCTTACGTGCGCGGAGGTGGGGCGGATTTGACGGCGCGTTCGGGAGGCGCCGGCGACGCGGCGGCGGCGGCACGACCGGCGGGAGCCCCAGCCGCGACAACGGTGCTGACTCGCAGCACAGATCAGACGCCCAAACGGCCGAGAAATCCAGCGGCGGCGGTGGGGTGGGAGGCGCGGGAAGGAAGGAGCGACGAGAAAAGAGGCGCGAACCAACGGTTTATGCAAATAGTCGCCGACATGTGGGAGCCCGCCTCGCTTTTCGTTGTGTCCGGCGTCCCCGGTGCGTCCCCTGTGGGACGGGGACGGGCTCGGGGCGCCGGACACCGTATCGGGGCGCGCCGGACAAAAAAGGGCTTTGGGGACGCGACTGGAACGCTTTTTTTGTCCGGCGCGCCCCAAATCGCTTTGGGGGACGGTTTGGGGGACGCGACTGGAGATGCTCTAAGTGCTCGAGGCGTAACGCCCAGCGTCGTCTCCATGGAGCTATCCACAAATAAGACCGAGGAGGCCGTCGTCGCCACGACCGGCGACCGGATCGTCCAACCCGGTAGAAGCGGCTGCTGACCTCCCCATAACCCCGTTGCCGACGCGTTTATCCTCTTAGCTGCTCCACGCGCCTGGGCGGCTGCAGACACCAGTTGACCGGTTCACCATACGCGCCGCAGCCCCAACCTACCTCCGCCGTTCCGCCCCTGGCTCTACATCACGTGCCGCTGTAGTGCTTTTGAGTTTCTTCGTCAGCGCTCTTCAGTTTACATACTGATCTTGTGTAAAAAAAAAAAAGAGATTACTTACTGATTATTGATGTTGGGCTTGCTCATGGGAGCTTGTCTGTGAGCGTCCTGGCTTTCGTCGTCTATGCTGGTAGTCCAAGATTTCAGTTAGCCATACTTCTTGTGAAAAAAAGGTACCCAGAACCTCCTTTTCGTGTGTTAATTGATTATATGTAAATATTAAGCAGCAGAAATCAAATAGAAATCAAATATAGACATATAATATGCTTACTGGTAGGGAACTTTTTTTTTCCCTCGAGCCTGTTCGGTGACCTCTTTATTAGCTAGCTTATAACTTGTTGGCATGGAAAACCACACTTAAAAATATGTAAAAATATAACAAAGGTGCAACACTTAATGTATTATGGTATTGGCTTCTCTATATCTCAGTAAATTTGGATTTTTTGAAGTCTCAATCACTTGAGGAAAATTCAATTGCAGTCCAAAGAAAGCACAACGTCCAGTTGCATCGTGCAATTGCACCCTTTTAGTAGAAAAGTACAACTAAAACACCTTTTTATAGGTGACAGATAATGAGACATATCAGATCTGTTTTATTATTAATTTGTCCCTGTCGACAATGCTTTCCCCCCGTAAAAATATTTTTTCATTGTAAAATTAATTTTCCATATTTTAATATAAATTCAGTAAAAAATAATTCGTAGCAACGCACGGGCAAATTTCCTATCTATACCTAATAATAAAGGGAGAAACGTTTCCGTAGTTTGGTCCATCATGTTTGCGCTTTCGTCCTCATCTGTACGTTTTCGTCCGTCCTAAGCCTTCCTAGAACGCCCCTTTTTACTAACTGACTATGACACAAGAAACAGTGTCCGGTTCAATCCCGTTCTACAAGGAAATTTTGTAGCAAACGTACAGGAGCAAACATACAGGTCCCGGTGACTTTTCCAAATAAATGATTTTGTATCCGATCACCACAAGTCCATAGATTTCGTATGTCGCCTCCAAGTCCTGCCATCGAACGAGTTATGCTCCAGTTTCTGGTCGATCTGGTTTTATTTGTTCAAGGGTTTTCTTTCGTCGGCTCGTGGGCTCCGCTCCAGACTCAGATCGCTGAGCCAACATGTGCACGAGCGCATTGTTTCCGCATTGTTTCATTGGCAGCTACGCTCTGCTCCCGACCGAGATCGCCAGGCCTACATATACACGAGAGCGTGTGACTTATGAGAGCGAGCGGAGAGACTTTGGTCTCTCGATCTCTCTAATTGGTGCCACCGGCTGCCGGTCATCGCCCACAGAGAAGACGTAGCTGGTGACGATCCGCGAGTACATGAATCCTGAGTGCATCAATTGTATGTCCTCGTCGTCGGCCCTGCCGAGACAATCCCTACCCCACTCACTCAATCAATGTCCCGGCCACGAGAAAAAAGACGCCTTCATATGTTCCAAGCCGGCGTCCTGTTGTATCGGCAGCCATGGGCCATGGACAAACCAATGTTCAGAAAAACAGGATCGGTACGTGTGCTTCTTTCATGGTTTGGTCTGGAACTTTTGAGGTTCGTGAGGAGGCGGAGCACATCCAGATACCGTTTCCTACCAGAATTAGCCAAGATCCATTGCACAACGTGCATCATCGCAAGCAGATCTCAGTCCGGAAAGTAAGGAAAGTGCAGATGTCGTTTACGTACTACTTCCATTCTATTTTGGTTTAGGTGGTTTATATGTGTGCTCTTTTGAATCTTGAGTGCATCAATTTTATGTCGTCGACAGCCCTGCCGCGCAGATCTGCGTTCTGGCGATCGTCAGAGCAAACTGGGCGTAGCATTTAGAAATACGCGATGCAGTGCACGTCGGGGAAACAAAATGTGTGTCAGCAGTTTTCGACGGGGAGCTGTACACCGAAGGAGTGCCCGCCCCGGGGGTGAGAGCTAATAATCTTTTCCAGACCATCGGGCAGGCGGGAGATGGGGAAGAGCAAGCAGTACCTCCAAACAAAGATCCCCGAGCAGTAAATCCAAGCCACCAGCAGAACGCTCCACCATCTGGCCGATTTTGGCGTCGACACGTCGAACCGCTCGCTCCTCTCGCCACCAAGGCCGACCGGAAGAAACTGCAAAACGTGACAGCCGCAAACCACCGGAAGAACACAAACCCTAAAAAGGAAGACAGTGGTGACATCTCCTTCCTCTCCCTCACAACCACGGCTGGTCGAGGAGAAGGCAACAACATCAGCACTCCTCCAACTTTAGAACAGACTCCGCAAACTCCACGGCAGGGTCGAAATTCGGTCGCGCCCGGGGAATGCCCCCTCCCCTGATCCGCAGATCTGAGAGGAAACTAGGCCAGCAGCTCACCGGCGCCGCCACAGGTAGGACGTGTCTCCGAAGTCTAGATTATCATTGCTTTTCTACATTAGAATGTTGAGGATGACAATTCTGCATTGTCTCTCTAGACCACTGCTTTGGGATGCTGAAACCAAGAGCTAACAAAAGGTCTGGTATCCGCAAGATATGATGTCAATCATGTCTCTGTGTAATTTTGCAACTTTGCAAGACAGCTTAGTTAAAAATTTAGTCCAGCTATTTTCCTATTTCTTTTCATGTAAGCATGTTTTGCGAAAGTAAACTTAAGCCATGTCAATTCATTATGTGGCATGCCTACCAAATACGGAGTATTTAAGACCGGATGGCTCATCAAATCTTTGTTCGGGCTTTGTCCTATCATCAATAATGTGGCATGGAACATAAGAATTATCGATACGTCGGAGACGTATCAGTTGGCCAGGTCACCATCTTCGAATATATGTAGTTTCCAAGGGTACGAGATAAATGGGAATACATTTTACACGGTCGCCCAAGATAAAAAGAGGACCAACCAAAACAGTGGTGTCCACTTTGATGCAACATTCGAGAATGGGCAGAAGGACACATATTATGGGTACATAGAGGAGATATGGGAACTTGACTATGGAGCAACTTTTAAGATCCTTTTGTTTCGGTGCAAATGGGTCAAGCTGGCAGGAGGCGGGGTACATGTAGACCAAAAGTACGGCATGACAACAGTGGATCTCAACAATCTTGCGTACATGGATGAACCATTCGTCCTAGCCAACGATGTGGCTCAGGTTTTCTATGTGAAGGACATGTCTACCAAAACGACAAAAAGAAATCAGCAAAAAATACTGCGTCGGATGAGCCAAAGCTCCACATAGTTCTTTCTGGGAAAAAGAAACATCGTGGGAGTAGATGACAAGACAAACTTGTCAGTAGATTATAATAAGTTTCATGAAATTCCGTCCTTCACAGTGAAAACTGACCCAAGCATCCTGTTGAATGATAAAGATTCTCCATGGCTACGACCCAGAAGAAAAAAGAAACAATGATGAAGACCCAAGCATCAAGTTAAATGATGAAGATGCTCCATGGTTACGGCCGAAGCGATCATGACTTGTGTATCTCAAGATGGAAATCACTTTCCCATTTATTTTTGTGTAATGATGTTACTGTATGTAAGATATTAACAATGGAGATGTTTGGCTTGTTTTACTAGTTAAGTAGCTTTCACGGGCTTGTAGGGAAATTTTTCCGAGGCGGAGCTTCCGAAGATGTCCTAGGGCGTGAGCACCAACGACATCTTCGAGAAGTTCCGCCACAGGAGATTTCCCCACCCTTTCGCCAACGCTATTAGGTGTATACTAGCAGCTTCCGGGCGGGAGTCCTGCTTGCGGGAAGAGTTCGCTTGGGCGGATGTAATATCCCAGATTTAGAGGCTACAAAATGAGAGAACACCAAAGTGTGCATTGCATTCATGCATAGAAAATCCAGGAAATTTTCGCACTTTCAAATAAAACTTGTCGCAGTAACCGAAGTTTCATTTGACTTCCTGGAATTGTTGCGGTCAGAAACCCACCGGCGGGCAGCGACGGGCAACACCGTAGAGCCGGGAATCTCCCAGGACTGCGGCTGGCCCTGGTCCCTCCGAGCGACGGCCCGCAAAGCCTCGGCACGCACGTCCGATGCTGATGCAAGGGCGTGCCACCTGACCTATACCTGGTCAGGAAGGTGTTGGATGATGCCTCGCTTAGTTTCCTGCATGGCATACACGTAAACATTAAATACGAGCCGCGATCGGCTCTCAGGTTATCCTGTGAATCGGCTCAAGGAGCCGATCCACCCATGATGCGTACGAGGTGTACGATCAGATGGTGGTCCTGCTTGATCAAAACAAATCTAACACGACCTACTACGATTTAGGGTTTTCACCGCATAACCGGAACATCCTACTCGTGATTGAGCCTGGCGGCCACGCACGGTGATCGTAAACCGACCCTAGACAAGGCCTAAAAACCAACACGAAGTTGATCCTCGGAACATCCTGTCTAGGGCTAGCAAACTACACCCTACGCGCCACTGGATCCTTCAACCCGTTTGTAAGGCCTAACCATGCAGATATTAAACTAATCCTTGAAGAACAAGGAGCAACCATAACGGATCAGATCTACTAAATAATGATCAAGCAGGGTGCCGCCCTTACACCCAAGATAGGTGTAAGGGCGGCTAGATGCCTAAGGGTTGCACGAAGATAGCATGTGATACAAAGAACAATGCTAACCCTAAAACACCTATGATAACTACGTTGGTCGCCATCAAAAAGGCTTCAGCACGAGCAACGCATGAACGACGAATAAACGTGTGCTGCCTAGATCGCAAGATGCGATCTAGGCAGCATGGTGCTTACCCGGAAGAAACCCTCGAGACGGGGGAGTTGGCGATGCGCCTAGATTGGTTTGTGGTGAACGTGATTGTTGTTTATTTCATAAACCCTAGGTACATATTTATAGTCCGTAGACTTCCTAATGTGGGAATAATCCCAACTGGGCACGAGCCCAAACTCCATCTAACCGACACGTTTCCTACTATGGTACAGATACACGGGCAAACTAGCCCAAACTTTGTATACAAGGCCGATTCATGTATTTCTTCTATGTATATTCTTCGAGCCCATCTTCAATCGCGGCCCACCTCTGATCCGGTCAAATTCTGGTGATAACACATGCCCCCCTGGTTTTGGAAATGACATTTCCAAAATCGCTCTGTTTTTTTCCTTCGTCGGGTCATGTCGTGGCAGAACAGAACCGCCGCAGTATCCTTCATCATGATGCCTTGCCTCCTCCACTTCTCCGCGTGACCTGGCAATTTTGTTTTCTTCTGTTGGGCACCACTTCCTCGGAAACTGCTGTGGCATTGAATCTCCACTATATCCACTTTTATTTAACCGTTCCAAACAGTTTGCTTCTTCATCCTCTTCGCATTAGCACTCCAAAAACCCTCCTGCGCCACCATGTCTTCTTCTTCCTCCGCCTCATCGGGTCTTTCCATCGAGTCCTCCTCCTCCCGCGAGCCGACGCCGGAGTGGAACCCGGAGGAGGCCCACGCGGCCAACATCCGCCGCGCCATCGAGGCCGGGGATGAGCCGAGTCACGACTTCTCCATCTGGTCAGAGGACGACAAGTCCTCGACCGATGGGGAAAGTGACCTCCGCTTCCTCGCCGATGGGGAGACGGAGGAGGAGAGCGATGACGATCGCCTCTCCTGTGATGACTTCACCTTCTCCGAGGAGGAGGAGGAGGAGGAGGAAGAGGAGGAGGAGGAGGAGGACGACGACACCTCCTCCGACGAATCGCCGGCCAAGCGCTTCTGCCCCTGGCCGGGGAATCTCAGCGACTTCGACAGCGACGATGACGACGGGGACAACGAAGGTCCTGCCGGCGGCCGCTACAGCAGCGACGACGAGCCCGCCGGGAGTAGCGCCGACAGCGGCGATGACGGCGACGACGAGGGCAGCGACGGCCCGTAGATAGGACCCTTAGCATAGGATCAGTAGTAGCAGATGGGGCAATGTATCCCCTTAGTACTTCCTTTTGAGAGCAATCAGCTCTTTATGTAAGAAATCTCGTTTATCAATGAAGAAATTCCCCAATTTGATTTTGCCAATTTCCTTTATGCCAATTTAGCCGATTTCCCCTCATACTGATTTTGCCGATTGTCCACTTAGCCAATGTTCAATGAGCCGATGACAACGCATCGGTCCTTCATAATCCGTCCTTCGTCTCTTCGACTACGGAGTGATCGTAAATTTAGTCAATGCTCAATAAGCCGATGTCAGCGCATCAATCCCTCATGATCTATCCTTCACCTTCTCGACCGATGAGTTTGAGCTCTGATGGATCACCACCTTTGAAGAAAATTGCGACGCAGGACTAGCCGATGACAACCCAATCGGCTTCCAAAAACAGAGCATCCACCAGGCCAGCTGCCCCCCGAGCCTCAGTCGAGGCGAAAATAGTGATGAGGACACGTAATTCAGACCGATGGACCTGAGCTCGATCATATCTGAGGAAGCTACCGTGCCGAGCCAGCCAGAGCCGATCACCCCTCTTCCGTTGAAAGCCGATACTGCAGATGGTCACCAGCGGCTTTAGAAACCAAAACTCCTGTGACAAGGTTGTCTTGTACGCCAAAACTCCTCTGGCACAGAGTTGGAGGTCATCGTGTCTTGAACACGCAACTGATAGATCCCATGAAATTTGTACTAGAGTTGATGGCCGTGCATCGGTTGTATATCATGAGAATTTGTTTTTTTTTTACGGGCCGATTTTCCTATCGGCCCCCAATATTTCACTGCACATGTATCGCACATGTTCATCTGATTAGGTGCCTCCCGAGCCGATTCACGCAGGTAGCTCGCTGATATCGGCTGCGTAGTTCGCCAAGGCACTATATGTGAACGTCGGCTCTGTTAGGACCAGTGTTGACTTCTTCCAGCTCATTAGCCGACGCAAACCCATTGCCCATTAGATCGACGTTGGACCCAGGCAGAATGAATGGTGAGGATAATTTTGGCCGATTGCTAGAATCGGCCTCCATGTTGCTTGCTCAATGAAGGTTTGGCATTGTTCCTCCATAGATCTTTGGGGCCGATCACATGGATCGGCATCGCCACGTTTGTCCATAGATATTGCTCTTGTTACACGGTCAGGCCGGTGGATAAAACCAGCCTAACCCCGTCCTTTGTCACGTCGATGCGCTCGCGAGTCGTCCAAATTGATGCTCGAGAGTGGCTCTTGGCCTGATGTCTCCCAAACGTTCATGCCAGCCGTTGAAATCTCGGCTGAATCATCTGCGTGGACGACTTCTACTTCATCTCCATCCCATTGTATTAGGCATTAGTGCATCGTGGATGGAATGCAACAATCTCTCCCTAGTAGGACAGCATAGGTGCTCTTGCTGTCGACAATAAAGAACGTCGTAGGGACGGTTTTCCTTCCTACGGTCAGATCCACGTTCAGAACACCTTGTGCGTCAGACGCTTGGCCGTTGAAATCGCTCGAGCATCACATTGGTCTTGATCGGATCCGAGCTAGAGCGTCCCAACCGACGTAGCATGGAGTATGGCATAATGTTGACTCGCCGCTCCGGTGTCCACCAACATCTTGTTGACGAGGCTGCCCATTGATGTAGCCTCGCAAGTACGGGGCCTTCGGATGCCCGTAGCTTCTTTCTCGTGGCTTCTCAAAGATGACCGGCCGTGGGCCGCGATCAAGTTGTGCCACAGGTGCTTCGTCCGATCCTCGGAGCACTAAACTCCGTTGGAAGGATGAACACCATGTTTGTGCCGGCCGATGTTTCATCATCGGCTTTCTTCTCGTCCGGGGCGCCACTCTTTCCTTTGTGGCCGACCTTCTTCATCCAGGGGTTCGCTGAATTTTAGCGGCCAAATCAGGCCGCGCCTTCCTCAACGTGTGCAGGTATAGCCTTTCGGCTTCCTCCAACCCACGTAGTCGCCGAACCCTTCGCTTTTGGGAACAGGCTGAGCCCATCAGGGCACCACCTTGGCCGATGATACTTGTCTTCTTCTTCATCATCGTCCTCTAGTTCCTCGAGATCTTCCACCCGAGCGGACTCAGCGTGCTTGTTCCGAGGCGGGAGAGGCCCTAGACATTTGAACACGGACACGTTAGCTGCATCCTTCTTCTTTTGTTTACATTACGGCGGTTGCCGATTGTAGGCAATCGGCTCATTCCTGAATCCTAGCAGTGTCTGAAGAAGGGGCAGTTCCAGTGCCTATCCACGTCGTCTTGCTCTCTCGACTCTTCCTTGGCGTGGCGCTCATATCTCTCCTCGTCGTGATGATGCCGACGGTGTCTCCTGGCGTTCCTAGCCAGGCGATCTCTTTCATCATCGTCGTTGTATCGCCGGTGTTGGTCATATTGACCCATATACTTGTTGAGGAGGTGATCAGAGAGAGGTCGCTGATATCTTACGTTCCTCACTTCTCCCTCTGTGATCTAGCGCTTGCCATCGTGACGGAGCCGATCGCGTGGAGCGGCCTCCTCTGTGTCCTTGCTATAAGAGCAGCTACCCTCATCTCCTTCCTTACCAGAGTGGTGCCCAGGTCCTACCATGTTGATATTGCACGAGAAATCTGGCTGGCACCCTCCATGGTAAGTGCACTCCACCATGTTAACGGCGGGGAAGGGGTGTGTGTCGACCTTCATGGCGTATCGGCTGAAAATTAGACGCCCTTGTTCTATCGCCATTTGGACCTCGCTCGACGCCACACCCTGCGGTCGTTGGTGGCGTGGGTGAACGTGTTATGCCATTTGCGGTATGGCTTTCCGTTCAGCTCCTGCACCGTGGGGATCTTGTGGCCTTCGGGTAACTTTAGTCTGCTTCTCCTTGAGTAAGAGGTCGAAAATCTGCTCAGCTTTGGTCACGTCGAAATCAAACCCTTTTGGAGGACCTTGTGGCTTGACCCACTTACAGGACACGGGGCTTGCCCCCCCGAGTCCATTCAGCCACTTCTATCTCTTGATCTCCCGCAGAGCCTTCATCTTCATCTGCCTCAACCAGGACCACCGCACGCTTGAATTTATCCTGGTAAACATCTGGGTGACGCTGTTCATATGCCGACGGCTTCGCACCATGTGCGCCAGTGAAGGGTAGTCTGCTTGGGAGGCCACGTCCTTGATCGATGATGAGAGACCCACCACCGCCAACTCGACTACTTCTTTTTCACTCACATGAACCGAATAGCATCGGTTCCTAACGGTCCTGAAGCGCTGGATGTATTCTGACACTGTTTCCCCGCGCTTCTGTCGTACTTGTGCTAGATTGGCAATGCCGGCCTCGGAAGCCTCTGAGTGATACTGCACGTGGAACTGCTCTTCCAACTGCTTCCAAGTCCGGATTGAGTTTGGTGGCAGCGATGTGTACCACCCGAAAGCCGATCCTGTGAGGGACCGTGCGAAGAACCTCACGCGCAGCTCGTCCGATGCTTGAGATCGTGCCCGAGCTGTGCCAAATATCGGCTCACATGCTCGATGGAGCTGGAACCATCCGATCCATTAAACTTGGTGAAATCGGGGAGCCGATATTTGGGTGGTAGCGGGATCAACTCGTACTCGTTGGGGTACGGCTTGGAATAGCCGATTGTCCTCCTTTTCGGCATCATGCCGAACTGATCCTTCGAGATTGTACAGATTTGATCCGCGGTGATGGCTGCAGGCGTCGAACTACGAAGATTCGCCGGGGTGGCATACTTAGCCAGCCATGCTTGCTTTTCCAGCTACGAGCTAAGCTGCGGGAGCTGAGCTGCGGAGGTTTGTCGGAGTGGCATACTTAGCTAGCCACGTCTGCTTCTCAAGATCCGTTCCCGACGTTCCTCCTGCCGTTCCGAAGTCCCTGCTTGTTGCGAGCCCGGTTCGAGAGCGCCCGATTCTTGCGATCGCAGCACGTATGCGCACGTGTATCCGTGCGGGATCTCCTTGGGCGCCTCATGCAAGAATTGGTAGTCACTAGGGTCACCACCGATCTTGTAGACGACGTATGCCGATGAACTCGGCACTTCTGGTGCTGCCAACGCAAACGGCAGCGGTGGACGGGACTGGAGTGGTATCTCTCCATGGTAAGTCCCTAGAGCTGGTCCTGACGGAGAATACTGATGGCTCATGATTTCCTGGATCACGCGCAGAGCGACACGCTCCAGAGTGTTCACCAGGCTCTCAGAATGGCGGTGCAGCGAATGAGCCACCATGAAGTTAATCTCCTGACGCGAGCGACCTGGTGCGTTCTTCGACGGGGTGGACAGGTCCACTCCATCGAGTGCGCCTTCAGGTGAGAACCCTTTCCACCTGATGCCATGTGAGCGGGTTACGTGAAAAGAGCCGATGAGGTCGGCTTCGAGGACTGCTTTGATCTCGTCATGCTTCTTCTTGAGCTCCTCAGTCTGATCCTCGTACTTGGCCGGAGTGCCTTCCGCCATCTCAGATGTAGATGGCGATGCGGTTGATGTCGAAGATTGTCCCACCGGGCGTGCCAGAATGTGTTGCGGTCAAAAACCCACCGGCGGGCAGCGACGGGCAACACCGTAGAGCCGGGAATCTCCCAGGACTGCGGCTGGCCCTGGTCCCTCCGAGCGACGGCCCGCAAAGCCTCGGCACGCACGTCCGATGCTGATGCAAGGGCGTGCCACCTGACCTATACCTGGTCGGGAAGGTGTTGGATGATGCCTCGCTTAGTTTCCCGCATGGCATACACGTAAACATTAAATACGAGCCTCGATCGGCTCTCGAGGTTATCTCGTGAATCGGCTCAAGGAGCCGATCCACCCATGATGCGTACGAGGTGTACGATCGGATGGTGGTCCCGCTTGATCAAAACAAAGCTAACACGACCTACTACGATTTAGGGTTTTCACCGCATAACCGGAACATCCTACTCGTGATTGAGCACGGCGGCCACGCACGGTGATCGTAAACCGACCCTAGACAAGGCCTAAAAACCAACACGAAGTTGATCCTCGGAACATCCTGTCTAGGGCTAGCAAACTACACCCTACGCGCCACTGGATCCTTCAACCCGTTTGTAAGGCCTAACCATGCAGATATTAAACTAATCCTTGAAGAACAAGGAGCAACCATAACGGATTGGATCTACTAAATAATGATCAAGCGGGGTGCCGCCCTTACACCTGATGACCCACAAGTATAGGGGATCGCAACAGTCTTCGAGGGAAGTATTACCCAATTTATTGATTCGACACAAGGGGAGACAAAGAACACTTGGAAGCCTTAACAACGGAGTTGTCAATTCAGTTGCACCTGGAAACAGACTTGCTCGCAAGAGTTTATC